>NC_056737.1:1172394293-1172430889 GCF_019279795.1 Protopterus annectens | reverse complement strand
TGGAAAATAAAACAAAAAATATTTAAGGGGCATTTGTTAGCTAAATCTAAACAATTTTGATTAAAAAAGCGGATTTTAAAAAGTTTAAAAAAAGGGGAACCCCGATGAATTTATTAAAAATTTAAAAAAGTAAGGGAGGAAGGGGGGGTTTTTTTTAAAAAAAAGGGGGAACAAACAAAAATAAAAGATGGGATACAAAAAAAAAAAGGATAAAAGAATTTTTAAAGTTTAAAATATTTCAAAGGAAAAAGGTTTTTAAAAAAGGAAAAAATATTAAAAATTTAAGTTTAAAAAAACCCAAAGATTTTAAAAAAACCCCTTTGGAAAATATTAAAAAAGAAAAAAAGGGGGGGGGATAAAAAATTAGATTACATTTAAAAGGAAATCCAAAAACCCAAAGTTGAAAACGAAAATTTTTGGAAAAAAGAAAAAGAAAAAAGAGGTTTTATAACAAAGTGGGAAAATTTAAAATTTGAATTTGCAACATTCCAAAAAAAGGAGATTTAAAGAAAAAAAAATTTTAAAATTTAAAAAAACAAAAGAAATTTTAAAAACAATTTTCCCCAAATGAAAAATTTTGGGGGATCCAGAATGGGGGTTATAGGACATCCTGAAAAAAGGTTTTGGGGGTTTTTTAAAAACCCTTTTTTTTTAACATAACCCCAACAAAATTAAAAAATTTAGATTGGGAAAGTTGGGAAAGGAATTTTCCAACATGTTTAATTTTTTTTCTACTTTTAAAAAAAAATTTAATTTTAAATAGAAGTTTTTTTTAAAATGTAAAATTTTTATTAAAAAATTTTTAAAAATTTTTATAATTTTTTAAATTGTTTTAAAATATTTTTTTAAACATTAAAATTTTTATTAAAATAAAATTTTAAAATAATTTTAAATAATTAAAATTGATTTTTTAAAATTTAATTTTTAAACCCATAAAGTTTAAATTAAATTTTTTAGTATTTAAATAGATAAAATTTAGATTAGAATTTTTTGGGAAAAAGGATTTTGAAAGTTTTTTTAAATTTTTTTAAAATTTAATTTTTTTTGGGGTTTTTTGGTTATAAATTCTAACCCAGAAAAATTTTTTTAATTTTGGTTCTTTTGTTTATTTGTTTTTTTAAATAAATTTCAAAAAAAATTTTTTTTTTTAAATTATGTTTGTTTTTTAAAATTGATTACGGGTTTCAAATTTTGGGTTAGCAGGGAAAAAATTTAAATTTTAAAATTTTTTTTATTTTTTTTAAAAAATTATTAAAAACTGGAAAAATTAATTTAAGGGTTGGGGGGTTTTTTTTTTTTGGTTAAAAAAAAAATTTTTAAACAGTTAAAATTTTAAAAAAAAAATTTGGGTTTTTTTAGATACATTAATTTTATTGACCATTTATTTTAAAAATAAAGTTGTTTATTAGCATTAAAAAACTACACTAAGGGTTTAAAAATTAAAAGGGTTTTGTTTTAAAAAATAAAAAATAAAAAATATAAAAATTAAAAGAATCCACACAACAAGTCAAAAAAAATGTTAAAAAAGGATCTTCCACCAAAAATAAAACATTGGACAAATGTTTTAAAAAGAAAAGTAAAGCTCCAAAAAAAAAGGGTGCTACAGTTGGGAAAATGAACCAAAAAAGGATTATTTAAAATTTTAAAAAATTAAAATAACTTTTTTCCCTGCTCCGGAAGAAAAAAAAAAAAAAAAAAAAAAAAAAAAGGAACACTAAAAATTATTCGATCAGGGAATCAGGCGAAAACAACGGCCACAGGGTTTTTCAAGGGGGGGCCTGGGAAAAAACCTGCAATGGGAATTTTCAAAGAGGAAAGGTAAACCCAATTTTTCCCCCCAAAGTAATGCCCGATTAAAAATGTGAAGGGGTAAAGGGGGAAAATTTGGGGGGGGGGGCGACACAAGTAATTTGGGGAAGTGGCAGTTTCTTTAAGCTCAGGGTTTAAAGGAGCCCAAGTTTTCCAGAAAAACCCCAAACCCAAAATGACTGTTGGGAAAACCCCCAAAACACAGGGGAAAACCCTGGCCGGGGGGGGCAAAAAAAAAAATAAGGAATTAACCAAGGGAATAGGATCCAGGTAAATTAAAGAATCCCAATTCCGGAGCAGCAGCCCAGCCCGGGAAAATTTAAATCGAAAAAAATTCCCCCTTTTTCCGCTTCAAAATGCAGATACGAGGAAAGTTAAAATTTAATCAGCAAAAAGAGGGGCGTTTGCTACATAAAACCCAAACAAGGGCTTTATGGAAGCTGCGAGCCCAGGGGGGAAAAAGGGGGAAAGGGGTCGCCCGGGAACCCACCCGGGTCAACTGGAGATAGTGAAGCGCTATAGGGTGGACAGAGACCTCCTACAGCAAATTGTTGAGCTGTGCCGGGCACACCTCACACACAGAACCAACAGAGGGGAACCCATCCCAGTGGATACCAAGGTATGTGTTGGCATAAGGATACTAGCTACAGGTACCATCCAAAGTCCAACTTGTGATATGATGGGGATTTCACAGGCATCAGTATCCAGGGTACTCCACCAGTTCCTGGATGCCATGTCAGCACATGTCGGTGACCACGTATATTTCCCAAATTCCCGTGAGGCATTGGCCAGCAATATGCGTCTTTTCCACCAAATAGCAGAATACCCTGAGGTAGTAGGTGCAATAGACTGCACGCACATATGCACCACCCGGTGAGCGGGGTAGGGTCTACATCAACCACAAGGGCTTCCCTTCCATCAACTGCCAGGTCATGTGCGATGCCCAGGGCATAATAATTAATGTGTGTGCTGGCTGCCCTGGAAGCTATCACGATTCCCACATCTGGCATCTGATGCAGCTTTACCAGACATTTGCCAATGGGGACATCCCTGATGGTCACCTAGTGGGGGATGCTGGATACGCACTGGAGCCGTGGCTGATGACACCCATCAGAAATGCACACACACCTGAACAAGAACTCCATAATGAGGCACACGCACAAACAAGAAACATAATTGACCGTGTGTTTGGGATGCTCAAGTCACGGCTCCGATGCCTGGACACATCTGGTGGAGCCTTGCAGTACTCACCAACTACATGTACCCAAATTGTTATGGTATGTGCCATGCTACACAATATGATCCTGCGGAAACAGCTGCAGCAGGAACAGCTTGGGGCAGGGCCAAACAGCCCCCACCATTGCCAAGGCCTACACAGGCACAGCGGACCTCGGAGGAGGAACAACCTGAGCCTGCCCCAGTAGGCAGAAGGAGGCATGCCCAGTATGCTCCCCAATGTTTGCAAAGAGGCAGTATAGCACATACACTGACTCAGTAGGAACCCTGGAAATGACACCTCTCTGACTCAAGACATACAGTAAAAGGGATGCCTAACTTGACACTCACCTGTTTTCAAACATGTATAGGGAGTGTACTATTTGCATCCGACATAGGCAGCCTTGCAGCACCACCTGAGGCATGAGTGCCCTATTTTAAGCAATATAAAGCACGGCTAATCTCATTTTACCAGTAATGAGCATATTTAAATACAATTGGTCGTAGCTGTGCACTGCTCAACCAGCGTTAACGTTAAAAGTTGGGCAACGCCAGCAAAAGTCGAAAGCAAAGTCGGGTAAACATGCTCACACCTGCTTTACTGTTCCTTAACCAATCAGGTCTACCCAGCAGGAAAATAAAAAGCAGTGACAGGGCTCGAACTCAGGATACTGTGCACTATAGTCACAGTACTGAACCACTAAGCCATGACAGCATTTCACTGGCACAGACACAACTTAAGTCACTCACACATACCAATTGGGGTCACATACTAACAGTCACAGCCAGCAGGACAATTGTAGACAAATGCAACACAAACAAATGCTGTATCATGCCCTCTGAAGAGGCATATGAGTAACCTCCCCCCAGGCCTATGCAGACAGATAACAGCAGGACAGGCAGTGTGATGTGGATTGGGTAGGCTATGAAGTCACAAACTAATATGCGTGTAATTGGAAGCTAAGGTATATAGTACAGTGGTATGCCTCAAGCCAGTATGATAGGCAATAGTACAGACTGAAATGGAGTACCTGATATAGCAGTGCAGGCCTAGCAAATGTGTATAAGTGTCAGGTGTACCCCTCATCCTATGTACACCCACAGTAACAATCAGGTGTGCCCTCCGGGTAGAAATGTACAAATAATAGCTGCCCCCCCCTGTATGTAGAAATGTTGATAAGTCAATGCAAATTGACTCATGGAAACCATGCAGGCACAGCGTGCTTCCTGTCGATGTACAAGACAAAGATGAGCCCTGAAGTAAAAACCAACTTGAAGTTTCACACACATATATAGTATATATATGCCTATAGTGGGTTTGCTCACACACTTAAAGAAATTTAGCAAATGTCAGTCAACAACATACCAAAAGGTCATACTGGGCATGCTCACACACTTAAACAAACGAAGCAAATGTCAGTCAACAACATACTGAAAGGTCATACTGGGCATGCTCACACACTTAGGCCATGTCTGAGTACAGCAGTGGGCCACACATATCTGACAGTTGCAATTCTTACTCCAGACACATGTCACTATTCATCAATCCTGCCTTGGCACACACAGTGATATGAAAAGAGACCCATATAATATAGTGACCTGGTCATAATCAAACTATGTAATACAAGCACTTATGTTGTTCAAAGAAAGAAAATCCAAAGAAGATCAATAAATTCCGATCAGTATCATCAAGAAACAATGAGCATTCCTAACATTATCCAAGCCATGTTCTGGCAAAATATTGCCAAAGAGTCCATAGAGAACCATGAAGATTTCTTTCGCTATGTCATAAATATCAATATAAACTCATATATAGTTCTGAGTCAGTGCAAAGTGTAAATGAATGTTACGTACATGACTGACATTGCCAACATCTTGTCAGACAGGTTCATACATATTTACCCCCCTCTCACTGACAAAAGGGCCCATTACCATACCTGGAGATTGTGAAAAGCCAGAAATCACATATACAATGGTTAAACAGCTCTATCCAAACCTAAAAATACGGTGTCTATGGGATGACATGGTGTCCCTGGCTGTGTCATATGTGAACTACAAAACAAACAGACCCTGCACTTGAACAGTCTGTTGAGACTCACCCTCTGTACAGGATATGTAACTGAAACTGTTGAATGGGTTACAGCAACGTTTGGCACACTCCACAAGTGTTGGTGCACAACAGACCATGGGAACTATTGTCTTATAAGCTTAATAAGCCTGCCATAGAGTCCATAATTATGGAACTCATAAACAGAGCTATTGGGAGCCTACAAACACCCAACCCTACCCATTTTGGTTTGGTCAGGGGCAGATCATGGTCCCTAAACCTGCTAGACAGTTTTCAAGGCAGTTACCCAGGACATACATCAATGAAATGAGCTCCACACGGCCTACATAGACCTTGAAAAGCCTTTTTCCAACATCCCACACACATGTATCCACAAAATTAACAACCTGTGCATAAACACATGTCATCTGATGGATTGCCAACTGGGGCACAGATAAATCCCGCAAGGTAAGAATTGTGGTCTCCCTGTTGGACTGTAAGCTGGTAACAACTGCTGTTCCCCAAGGCTCAGTCCTGGGACCCCTCCTGTCTGGTATATACTTTTCAGAAATACAGTCAAACACACGAGGGCTATGGTTAGCAAAGTTTGTGGAAGACTGCAAAAAGGTTGTCACAATCGATGTTTGGGACAACAGAGACATCCTTAAAATGGGTCTCAGTCAGACAGATGTGGTGTCAAAATTATGGCCTCCAGCTGCAGTCATACAAATACAACATAGGTGCCAACACCCTAAATATTGAGGTAATAATAAGGGATCTATGGACACATGTGGATAGTCATCTCTTCTTCCAGAAACACATTCACAAAGTGGTTAGAAAATCATGCTATGTGTTCCCACAAATTGCCAAGGTCTTTGCATGTAGGTCAAAGGAGGTTCCCTCTACTCATCAGTCATCAGACCCATCAGAGAGTATCACGGCACACTTGCGATGAATCTGATTAGGCACCTTCAGCAGCTGGAAAGACCACTGAAGTACCTCAACAAGAGGATTACTGGCCTCAAACATTTGCCCCATGCAACAAGACTGAAGTTAACTCAATCTGTACTCTGTTGCATACTGTCTACTCAGGCGATCTCTGCCCAAAAGACAGGTCCATGTCCAATGCAGAACTGATGTACATGCTCTATCTGAAGTAAACCCAAGCTTACTGTGCCACATGCTCTAGGGATATCATCATCACAACAATAAATAGAACATGTTGGAGGGATACATTACTAACTCACAGACTTCACTTGCTTTGGAACAGGCTCCCAACCTATATTGTTGAGTCCCTCACTGACACTCTTCCAGAGGAGCCTTGATGAATGTATGTGAAACTGAACTGTCACACCATGGATCACATCATCAGCTCTACTACACAGAGGCCTAGTGAACGAACCCCATGTGTGGTGATAGCTGCACACTCTGGCCATACTAATATATACCTTCAGGCAGATAGCCTATTACCTACCTATGTACCTATATATATGTAGGGGGAACACAGTATAATAAGCCAAAGATGGATGGGCAGAGATGTGTGTAAGAGGGTGACCATGACAGGGAGCCATCCAGGACTGTCCCACCCAGCACACATCCCAATGGCACAAAAGACATGTGGTAACATCTCACCCACTGTACATACAGCCACCAGTATCTGTAAGCATTACAGTGTATGTGGTGCATGTAGCTGCTGTACAACATGACTGTACAGTGAAGTACACATCTACTATCTGTAGACATGTACCTTTTACATAGGTTCATAGTATGTGTAGACTATTTTCACGAGGCATATATTAGCCTAGGCAAGTTGTGCAGCTTTCACCACCCCATTGGTAGTCTCCTAAGTCCTAGTTCTAATAGTTAGTACTAAGCCCCTTTCTAGTGGGACTGCTGATGTGATGCCTGGTGAATTGTCTGTTTCTATCCACCATCAAGGTTCCCTATTGAAAAGTGTCAGCGAGAGGCTCTGTCTGATGTACATTGGGACTCTGTTCCACAGTAAGGCAAGTGTCTGGGATGGTACTCTATCCCACCAGCATGTTGTATTCGTTGTTGTGATGAGGTTCATATCTCTGGGAGTGTGTAGTGCACTCCAATTTTGTTGTCTCAGAGATGGAGCATGTTCAACAGTTATGTGTTGGACATGGCTCTGTATGTTAGGCAGAGTGTGCCTCTGAGTACGCGGTACGCAACGGAGAACAGATTTAGTTTTAGCAGTTGTGTTGCATAACACAAATGTTTGAGGCCAGTGATCCTCTTGGTGAGGTACCTCTTTGGTCTCTCTAGCTGCTGGATATGCTTAGTTGAGTACATCTAAAATGGTGCATTGTACTCAATGATGGGTCTGATGACTTAAGAGTAGAGGGCCACCACTACCTCTTTTGATCCTGATGCAAACCCTTTGTTGATTAGGTGGGCCGCATAGGATTTCCTAATCACTTTGGCAACATGGTTGTCAAAGGAAAGATGACTATCTACTTGTGTCCCCAGATCCCTTATTACCGTGTCAGTTTTTAGGGTGTAACACCTATGTGGGTTTGTGGGTCCTTTGTTTTCCCCAAAGGGAATTACTATGCATTCTTTCACATTGAGCTTGAGGCCATGATTCTGACACCACACATCTGTCTCATAGAGTCCCTTCTGGAGAATATTTGTGTCATCCGGGGAATCTATTATGGCAAACACTTTACAGTTCCCAGAAAAATTAGTCAACTACAAACCTCCTGTGTTGGCATGTACTTTTGAGAAGTCTATACCAAACAGGAGGGACCCCAGGACTGAACCCTGGGGGATGCCAGTTGTTACTGGTGTAGAGTCTGACATGTAGCCAGCAACTCTTAATTTGTGGGATCTATCTGTGAGCCAGTTTGCAATCCATCTTGTGATGTATGTATTCATGCCCAGGTTGGTGAGTTCATCTATGATACCTGACTGGGGAATGGTGTCAAAGGCCTTAGCGAGGTATAAGTAGGCTGTGTGGAGCTCCTTTCAATCATCTGTAGGCTGGGTAACTGTCTCAAAGAAATCCACCCAGTTCAGGAGGCGTGATCTGCATTTGACAAAGCCAAACTGGGTGTGCTCAACTGTGCGAAGGTTCCCAATGTCTATTGTTGACTTCCATTATGATTGGCTCCATTGCCTTGCAGATCAGACTTGTCAGGCTCATAGAGCGTGAATGTGAAGGGTCTTTTGTGGCTCCACCCGTGGAGTGGGAAGAACGTTGGATGTAGAGAGAGGTGTAGGTATCCTTGATGAATATGGATACATCCCCACCCTATGTGCTATGATCCAGGTTCTGATGCTGGAAGGTATGGAATGAGTAATATCCTGGTAGTGCTGGTGTGCTCTCTGGAGCCTTGAATTAGGTTTCTGTTACTGCACAGATATCAATATTCTCCATACTGAGAAGTGCCTTGAGTTTGTGCATTTGGAGGCTGAGACTTCTGGCAATGAGTAGCATTTAGCTCACTTTGTGGTTATTTGTGTTGGTAATGGGGTTTGGTTTGTCCTGAGTGACTGGTGTTCCACACCTGAAGTCAACGCCTCATTGGTCCAATCCGACCATAAGCTAATTACCCTACATATCCACATTCTGCCCCCACCCTCCATTAAGGAAACCATGTTAAAAAATTTCTCCAAAGCCAACTTCATGCTTCTTAAGACAGAAGTGGTGAACTTCATGACACCCATGCAGATGGACAGTACAGTTACGACTACTGAATCCTACACAATTGCACTTTATAAGCACTTACATGAGTGCATGGATCATGCTATCCCAAACAGAACCAAGATGCTGTCCTCCAAGAAAAGGAAGCCAATCTGGTGGTCCTGTGCCATAAACAAACTGTACAACAGAAGGAAGAAACTGTTGCAAAAGAGGGTAAAATCCCATGAGTGGAGGGGCTCCCTGGTCAGCCTCAGTAAGAAGCTGCGATCCCTGATAAAATCCTCCAAAGATAGTTACGAAAACAAAATCACCACTGATTCTAAAGACAACCACAAAGCATTCTATAGCTATGTCAAGAATCTCAATGGCAACACTCAGATCTGCTCTGAGTTACAGCACAATGGATCTAAATATACAGACCCAACTGATATTGCCAACATCCTGTCAAATAGGTTCAGTGCTAACTTAACCCCCTCTCACCCATGAAAGAGCCCATCTCTATACTGGAAGAATGCAAAGTTCCTGTCATCACGGCTGCACAGGTAAAAACCACACTCTCCAAAGCCAGGAACACAGCACCCATGGGAACAGACAACATCCCAGGCTGTGTTCTACATGAACTACAGAACAAACTGGCACCACACCTAAGTACCATGTTCAATCATAGCCTCACCTCAGGCTTTGTGTCTGCTGAATGGCGCACAGTGATGGTTATCCCACTACACAAGAGGGGAGCCACCACGGACACCGGGAACTAGTGCCCCATTAGCCTGATGAGCCTAGTCTGCAAGGCCATGGAACTTATCATCATGGAACTTATAAACAAAGACATTGGTAATCTCCAAACTCTGGGCCCCAACCAGTTCAGGTTTGTAAAAAGCAGATCATGTCTCCTAAACCTGATAGACTTCTTTGAAGCAGTCAGCAAAGCCGTAGACAAGGGTAAGGTGGTTCACACAGCCTATTTAGATCTTGTCAAGGCTTTTGACACCATCCCCCACTCTGGAATTATAGATAAACTCACTAAGCTAGGTATAAATCCCTATGTCACAAGATGGGTTGCCAACTGGCTCACTGACAGAAACCACACTGTGGAAGTAGCAGACTCCAAATCCGACTTCAGACCAGTGACAAGTGGAGTACCACAGGGTTCAGTCCTGTGTCCTCTCCTGTTTGGTATCTATTTCCCTGAAGTACAAGCTAAGACAGAAGGTCTTTGGCTAATGAAGTTCGCAGATGACTGCAAACTAGGAGCCATAATCAAAACTACTAATGATGTGGACATCCTACAAAAGAGCCTCACTGAGACAGATGCCTGGTGTCAAAGCCATTGCCTCAAGTTCAATGCCAAAAAGTACATTGTCATCCCCTTTGGTAAAAACTCTGTACCCATGAACTACAACATAAGCGGTAGTATACTTAACACCGAATGTGTGATAAGAGACCTTGGGACACAGGTGGACAGTAGTCTCTCCTCTGATAATCACATCGCCTCAGTAGTCAGGAAATCCTTTTATGTGGCACACCTCATCACAAAAGGTTTCTTATGCAGAAAAAAAGAGGTCATTATTCCCCTCTACTCATCACTCATTAGATCCATTATAGAGTACAACGCCTCTTTTGGTATGTACCTCACAAGACATCTACAACAACTGGAAAGGCCGCAGAAATACCTCACAAAGAGGATTACCAGCCTCAGACACATGCCCTACACAGACCGTCTCAAAAAACTCCAGCTTTACTCTGTCGCATATCACCTACTCAGAGGTGATCTCTGCCTAACATACAAAGATATGTCAAACCCAGAGCTGTTGGACATGCTCCACTTAAAGAAATCCCAATCCCTCTGAGCTACACGCTCTAGGGACCTAAACCTTGTCACCACAATAAACAGAACATGCCGATGGGATAGATTCCTGTCCCAGAGACTTCCCATACTCCGGAATAAACTACCTATCTATATCAAAGCTCCTCATTAGCACTCTTCAAGAAAAATCTTGATGATTGGATGGGAAATAGGAAATTCACCCCGGGGATCACTTCTGTGTCTCTGCTCGACAGTGGCACAGGAAAATAAATTTCTTGGGTGGCAAAAGCCAGGGTACCTTTTTTGCTTGGCTTGTATAGGCCCCAGGGCCAATAGCCTAGTACCTACCTATGAACCTATGAACCTTTCAGCCTTGCCTAAAAAGGTAATATGGGGACAGCAAGGGCCTTGGCCAGTATTCAGAAGCATAGGGGCGACAGGTGCAAACCATCTGTAACGAAGTAACGAGGCTTGTCTATCATGTCATCACAGGCAGACAGAGACTGTATCCCTTTGAATGACACCAGAAGCTCAGCCAATTGTTGAAGTTTATCGTCTTTCTGTTATATTGCAGTATCATGTAGGTGAAGATAAGATGCTACTCAAGGTCAGGGTCATACCAGCCTGGGCTAGATGATCATAGAACTACTATATATCTCTTGTCATGTTGTCCTGGGAGGTATGTCTCAGATCATTCACACTGACATGTACAAAGAACAAGTCATATATGTACCTGTTCTGGAGTGATGTAAGTGCTTGTGTTATGTGGCGGATCATATCACCTAACAGACAACTGACAGTAACCTACCCCTTGTCCAGCCGAGTGAGTGGAACATCTGTGTGCCTGACTATGAAGTCACCTATTACTAGTGTGTTGGGTATGTTGTTTTGCCTTAGGGCCTGTTGTGAGGCACACTGCTTTGGTGTATTATGTATTTTCTGGCGTGTGCTTGGAGGTGCATGTTGCTTGCTTGTCTGCTTAGGAGGACACTCTCTCTTTTTCAGATTAATATTTGTATTCTCCAAGTATGGTAATGTGTATTTATGTGTGTGTTTTGCTGGTGCTTATTGTAGGTCTATGTGAGACTGTTGATGTTGTGGTTGTATGACCCTACTCCTCTTGACTGTATTGTCCAGTATTGGGGTGACAGAGCTTAGCCTCCGGTTTGACCCTGTGTGTGCCAGCATGTGGTGCATCAACCCATATATGATATGGTCATGGCCTATGCATACAATACACTCACAATGCACCTAGTATGATAAGCCTGCTGAGGTTAGCAAATGTGAAAAAAAACCTTTGGGCAAACTGTCAGCAAGTAATGTCTGTACTGCACCCTGTAACTCCATATTGCTTACTGAAGTGTAAAGACGTACTTAGTTTGGATTAAGATCCCTGCACTTGCCAACTGTGTGTGTGTGTGTGTGTGTGTGTGTGTGTGTGTGTGTGTGTGTGTGTGTGTGTGTGTGTGTGTGTGTGTGTGTGAGTCTCTCCCTGGGGAGAGAGCAACCTTTTTGGAGACTACTCACACCCCTTAAAAGTGGTATACTCATCTTTGTCAAGTCTGATGATGTCACCATCCTACAAATATACCTGTGGAAAGGAGAAATCCCAGTAATGTGTATAGTGCGTTGTGTAAATGCGTACTGCTGTAGTATCATAATGTAGTTAGGGAGGGGTTTGAATCCTGTACTTGCCAACTGTGTGTGTGTGTGTGTGTGTGTGTGTGTGTGTGTGTGTGTGTGTGTGTGTGTGTGTGTGTGTGTGTGTGTGTTTGTGTGTCTCCCTGGAGAGGAGCAACCTTTTTGGAGAATACTCACACCCCTTAAAAGTGGTATACTCATCTTTGTCATGTCTGATGATGTCACCATCCTACAAATATACCTGTGGAAAGGAGAAATCCCAGTAATGTGTATTGCGTGTCATGTAAATGTATACTGCTGTAGTATCATAATGTAGTTAGGTAGGGGTTTGAATCTTGCACTTGCTATGTGTGTGTGTGTGTGTGTGTGTGTGTGTGTGTGTGTGTGTGTGTGTGTGTGTGTGTGTGTGTGTCTCCGTCTCCCTGGGGAGGAGCAAGCTTTTTGGAGAATACTCACACCCCTTAAAAGTGGTATACTCATCTTTGTCAAGTCTGATGATGTCATCATCCTACAAATATACCCCTGGAAAGGAGAAATACCAGTAATGTGTATAGTGCGTCGTGTAAATGCGTACTGCTGTAGTATCATAATGTACTTAGGATGGAGTTTGAATCTCACACTTGTGGACTGTGTGTGTGTGTTCCAGGTGTGTGAGAGTGTGTGACACCATTGGTCAATGTAGAGTGGGTTTTGATTTTTCTAGTGTTTGACATATCACAATGACAACTGTATGTGCATTACACATGTAAGGTAGCTGTGGGGCAAAGCCATATGCATACATGTGACCTCAATTATTTCATAGGTGGGTACTCTGCTTTCTCCATGAACGCATCTGTTATCTTTGCCAGAGCGTGCTGGCACTTTCCAGACCTTAGGTCACTTCTGCATGCTAGTGACAAGCTTAGCCACTGCAGTGATCCCTGGGCTACGTCTTCTGTTTCACATCCACTCATCACGGTTTCTATTGAAGAGTGTGAGTGAGGGTTTATGCTTGAGGTATATTTGAATCCTGTTCCAAAGCAAGCAAAGTCTGGCAAAGATGACTAATCATTATAGGTGTGCAACAACCTCTGTGGATCTGCATGCAAACCCTTTATTGCTTATGTGCTCCACAGAGGGATTTCCAAAACCCTTTGATAATGTGATTATCAAAGGAGAGATGACTTAGTACCTGTTCCACATTTTGGGGGCTACTACCTATGTTGTACTTTGGGGATACTTTGTTTTCTAAAAGTGGATAACTATGCTTTCTTTGACTTATTGCTTTACAGCATGAGTTTGACACCAGGTATCTGTCTCTATGATACCCTTTTGGAGGATGTGTGTGTCATCTGGAGAATAAAGTATAGCCCACAGTATGCATTTTCATCAAACGTGGGCAGACATATCCCTACTGTGTTTGCTTGTACTTAAGAAAGCTATATGCCAAAACAGGAGTGGTCCCAGGACTGAGTGCAGGTGAATACCACTTGTTACTGGCATAGAATTGTACATGGAGGCTGCAAATGTTACTGTGTGTCCTACATATGTGCGTCAGTTGTCATTCCATCATCTAACAATCGTTTATGGTCAGTGTGTTGAGGTTATGTATAATACCAGAATGTGGGATGGGTATGAATTGCTGGTGAGCTATAGCTTGGCTGTGTGGACCTCCCCTCCCTCACCTATAGCCTTGTTAACTGGCTTGAAGTCTACTAGGTGTAGGAGCCATGATCTGGCCTTTAGAGAACCTAAGTGGGTAGGGTGCAGTGTTTGCAGGTTCATAATGTCTCTGTTAATGAGTTCCATAATGCTGTGCTCCATAGCCTTCCCGATAACATTTGTCTGGCTTATAGGGTGAGAGTTTCCAGGATCTGTTGTAGTTCGACCCTTAATCAAGTTATGTTAACATTTGCACTAGGTTTGTCGAGGGTGGACAGATTTAGGAATAAGTATATTATCGGGTCAGCCCAGGTGTGAAGGTTAGTAGACCAAGCCAGATAGGCAGGATTAAGTTGGTTTGTACATGTGCTGAGGAGGGATAAAGAGTATATTGTGAAATAGATGCTAAGGATGAAGCTGCCAGGTAACAGGGAAGGAGGAATGCCTAAGATGAGGTTTATGGCTGTGGTGAGAGAGGACATGCAAGTGGATGGTGTGACAGCACAAGATGCAGAGGGCAGGAAGAAATGGAAACAGATGATCTACTGTGGCGATCCCTAATGGGAGAATCCGAAAGGAAAAGAAGAAGACATTGTAGCTTAACCCTTGTGGACTGTGAACACCATTGCTGTGCATCATTCCACAAATATGTAACCTGTATAGAGGCTGCATCTGGACAGAGTGTTTAGGTGAGTGGTGACTTCATATGTCAGCTTGTGTATGACACAGCTGGGGACACTGTCCAGTACCATTGCCAATGTGGTTTGGACTTTGGTAAAGAGATGTTTTAACTAGAGTGTCTGTGAATCATCAGGTTTTACATTCTTCAGGTCTGGAAATGTGGCCCTTGTGTAACGACGGGGTGGTGAAATTTGCATTCAGACTGTCTGACAAGAAATTGGTAATGTCAGTCAGAAGTGGACTTTGTGACCATTTACATTAACTGTGACCCGATCTGAGATTTCCCCTGTAGATTATACACAACACTAAAGAAAGCTTTAGTGTTGTCTTTGGAATCCTTGCCATTTTGTATTTTGAAGCTTGCCTTGTATGTTTATTGAGGGATTGTATTTTCCCAATGATACTGACCAGAGAGGTTATCCCTTCTTGATATGTAACTCTTTTTTGATACAACTTCACACCTTCTATTATATATTTAGTTTATGGCAGAAGTCCATGAGACTAATGCACTTTTACGGTATAAGTGAGAATTTCTTGTGTTTGTGATAGCATGGTCCATGCAACCCTGTAGGTGAACAGTGTGCATTACTAAAGGTTTATGCAGCTGGGACAGTGTTAACCTTAGTAATGCGAACCAATGACAGATAGCAACAACAGCATCACCCACAGCACAGTGTCAACCCATGTCATACACACACATGCGTACTCAATTTCCAAAATGTGTGTAGTACAATGCATACTAGCCACCAAAAGAACCTATGGAGTCTTAACCCTAGCCAATACAGGGCATGTCACCCTTCCCTTGTGCGCCTCCACCATGTTCACAAATGGACACCTGCAAACGTGTGTTGCACACACCCCACACTTACTGTCGACTGTATAATGCATGCTGACACAACTACACACATCAGCCAAGTGGCACATGGACAAACAAAACACAATTGGAATAAACACTGGTGAAAACAATACAACATTGCTAATTACAGCTTTAATGCATCATGCCTGCTCAGCTACACCTTCAAGGATATCATTACACTTTACTGCTGACAGCATGCTACACATCCAACCATTGCTATACTTTATAGAAAGCCACCCTGTGCATCAGGGTCTATATAATATCCTCAAATGCTTAAAAAACGAACGCTGATTGATCAAACATATTTTTGCGAAACTGCAAAATATTGAAGCAGCAGAAACTTGAATTTTTTTCCTAGGGAAAGAATTCGGTTGTCCGTTTCTGTTGCTTTGGTATTTTCAGTGTTATGGTGGAAAGTTACCGGTCGGATTCAGGTAAGTGTGCGATTGTGTGGATGAGTGTTAGGGTGATTTAGGTGAGTTAGGGTTAGGGCTCGGGTTAGGTGTGTGTGCGATTGAATGGACATGAGGGTTAGGGCGGATTTAAGTGAGTTAGGGTTAGGGAGCAGGTGAGGTGAGTGTGCTATAGTGATGGACCTTAGGGTTAGGGTTTGGGTTAAGGTAAGTGGGTAGTTAGTGGTGTGTGCATAGTTTAGTGTAGGGTTAGGTATCAGATTTTAGGTGTATGTGTGTGGATTTCTGTTTGTTTGGTGTGCTTGTGTTGTGTGTATGTGTTTTGGATCAGTGATTTTTTTCCCTGGGAAAAAATCGCTGATCTGAGAGCTCGAGATTGTAAGCTTTCGCTTAAGTTAGGTCAATCAATCAGCGTTCGCTTTTTTAAGCGTTCGATGATATAATATAGACCCGTGCATCAGCACCATGTTAGCCTGTTCCTGCATCAATTTTACAGATGACAGGAGGTGGCACAGGTTTCATCATATGCACAGGGTGTGTTGTTGGTTTGCCAGAGGCCTACACTGAGCCATACAATCGACATGTGTGTGTGAATGTGTCTGTGAGGGCCATGAGTACTGTTATGGGCCAATGTTGATGTAATGTGTGCAGATATGTATTTGGCCTAGGTTTCTGGATTATGTGTGTGTGTCTGCATGCACACAGTTCCACCATGTGGCTACCATATTCGGGGATTTGTGAGACAGCTACAGACTATACCTGGCAGGCTTTACAGATCACCATCTCTGGCCACGGATACGGAATCTATGCCTGGCAAGGGTGCTACAGACAGTATCAGGTACTAATCCAGATTGGATACTATCCGAAGAGGTTGACATATGTCCACTGGATCCAGGTCCCTGCTGGGACTGGCCAGAGCCACGTGCACATGGTCTGTTAGGACGGTCTATGGACAGCCCCCCCAACATTGCTGGCACTGGTACTAGCACTACAGGAGCGGCTGTGACTTGCTGGATGTCCATGGCGCCCTCCAGCTGCTTATGTTGCTGGCATACGTCCACGTCGATGTCTCAACCATCCTGCACTGTCCTGACACATGGACATGACATTGTAGAGGACATCCAGTGTCTCACCCCAACGTCTATCAATGACCTCCATGTAGTTACGTATGGCACCTGCTAGATCATGGATACTGTAATTTACAGAGATGTAATGAGCCCTCTGTGCCCTTAGCCCCTGTCTGGTGTACTGCTCCATTCATGCCTGTGCCTCTATGACAGCCTGGAACATGCGTGTGGTAGAAAGAGGTGTGTCATGTCTGCCAGGGGCATGATGACCAGCAGTGCTCTGATGAGAACCCCTGGGCATCTGCCTATGTGGTACCATTCCAGACATCTGGCAATGGCTGCTGTGTCCTGATACATGTGCCATAGATAACACACTGCCCTGGCCAGTGCCAACCATACACTGTCCCTCAGCAAAGGGCAGTGGTGATGATGGATGTACAGGCAGTATGACTGTGTGCATGGATGGGGTGGAGACTTGTGTACTGTCAATTGGTGGCCCAACAACAGACCCTGACAAACCTGCCTGTGCCTCAACACACCTATGCTCATCATCACTGTCTGTCTCAGTGATATCAGGTTCCCTGCTGTACTGAACCAGCCCCACCTCAGCACCTGTGAGAGGAAAACAGGAAACACACTTTAAGACCCGAACATGACTTCAAACCACATGGATACATGCACAGATGCTCACATGCACATGTGCACACATGCGCACACGCACACACACAAAACTACACTCCTCCCTAAAGCACACACACCAGCAATCATAGGACATACACAATAGCAGGTGATGGTGGGGTACAGTATCACAAGCAAAACAGTCATATCACACATGTCAGCATGCAGGACATGTGTTGCTCAACAGTATGCAGTGCAAGTGTAGTCAGTACTAACAGTATACATGGCTTTGATGCATGCATTTTGTTATTAGGTGATGGCCCTCCCCCTGGAACACAATGCATACATGGGCACAACACTGCTGTGCAGGTATTCATAACCCTGTAGTGTACTGTGCACCATAACTCACATGTGTACATACCATTGCTGGATGTGTATCTGTGTGTCAGATAGGTATCCAATGCTGATTACAGCCTCTGTGTCTTTAGCAAATAATTGTGGACACATTTTTAGCACATGCTTGATGAATATTCACACAGCATCATCAGTGGTACATGGATAATTGATGGAATACCATTCGGCCACATACCCAATGTACTGTATTTATGGTGAGTGTAGATCATATTGTGGACATGCTAGTCTCATCCATGACATGGCATGCTAAAACACAACTGCATATTTAAACACTACACATACCCAATATGTGTCATATGATCTAGCCACTCAATAGCATCACAAGACATATATGCGTCAGTTGTGCAAATGGTGATTGGTATGCATACTGTTTAGAGGTGCATATGTGTGCACACACATCATTATGGTGTGTAGCAATGACAGCTATGTCTAGTACTGTGGTTACAATAACTGGATGGGGTATAGTACCATAGGCCATCATCATGAAGCATCATGTGGTCACTCATGGCTACAAATGTTTCACAAACCATCACTAATCATGCTGTGCCGGAACTGTACTACCTTGGCTAAATTCACCATTTCACAACCAGTTGTTACATGAGTTTGTAAGGAGGCCAATAAGGAGCATTCCCTGACATGAATGTGTAGTGTGTTGCAGAGTGTTTAAATACCCCAGGATAGGCCTCTACCCCTCAGGTATATTATGTGTTATGTGTGGATGAGATTTTGGATACTGGAGTGTGTCTTTACCGAGGGTTTGGGAATCCTTTATGTGTAGCATGTTAAAATGCTCTGTGTATGACATAGATGTGTATGTTATGTGCATGTTGAGTATCAGCTGTGCCCAACCAGTGGTCACTACAGTCTAGCCACATTTGTTTGAGATGGTCTGGGTATTGCATGTGTTTGAGGCAGCTAATCACATTAGTGAGATGTGCGTGCTCTTACACCAAACATGCGTAGGTGTGTTACATGTGTTCATGGCCTACACCTTAACTATGTCATGCACTTTTTATTTACAATAATAAATGTAGAACACACTCACCAGCATCTATCTGCTGTCTTGATGTCACCCCAGAGGAACCTACATAGAGATGAGACAATTTGTCAGTGGCCACAACTGTGGCATTGCTACTGTGTGTTTGCAATCTTACAGTACAACATCAATTTACATTCACTGGGCTACAGATTATGTTCCAAATGATCAGTATTGCACAACAACAGGCTCCACATCTTTGAACAACACACTCCACATCTCACATATGCATGATCTACCAATACAGATAACAGTAGTGTACAGATATGTCATGTTACCTGCATGCTGCATGTGTGCTTGCTGGGTGGCTCCAACCTCCATCATGGTGTATGTCTGCTGCTTTTGTTGTTGGGCAGGTGCCACCAGGCTCATGAGCAGCTCCTCCACTGTGGTGAGGGGGGGGTATTAACACCACCTCCTGTTGTAAGCTGCTGTCTATGCACATCAGCGGCACACTGACGGACATGTCTGAGAAGATCACTGCAGTGGTGGCGTACCTGCTTATATGTCTGGTTATACAGGCCTACCTCATAGACCCTGCGGACAACATCTTGCCACATTTCAGTATGCTCCTGCTGGTCCTGGCTGGTTCGTGAGAACATGAGACAGTAGTGCTGCATCATACTGCTAGTAATGATATCATCTTCAGCACTACTGTAACTGGGGTTCCTGTGATGGGCCATGATCCCTGGAAGACATAAATACAAAAATATGTCTGAGCAAGTCATATGGCACATTTAACATTGTACAGTACAGATATCACTGAACTGCCATATATAGCAACCTATAAGCTAACCGAGAGTGAAACACTGTAACTACCACTTATCACTGCTCACCCCACAACTGCTTGAAAGTACCTTGCTTACTCTCTATCTAATGAACCATGTTTTGCACAACAACAAAATAAAATCACTATATAAGACTATACAAGAGTACCTGGTACACTGTATGTAACACGATGCACCACCTAGCCACAGCAGATATACATCAAGCTGATGTGTAAAGAAATATAGCATCCATCACAATCAGTGTAAGGTCCAGTAAATGTATTACTATTATACTACACAACTTGTTAATGCCAAACCCGTGGCCAAAATATGTGCACAATTCGGAATATAGGTCACATACTGCTGTAGTACACTATGAATGCTGCTAGATATGCAGTTATATGTTTTACTACATATATGTCAAAGGACATGTTACAAACATACCCACACACACATCAGACATAATTACAGGACACAAAGGTGTGACAACCCAGATAAGCTTTCAGTGTGTACTATACAGTACTGTGTGTCAGTACTTACACAACCTTAATCTTGAGAAATGTAATCTGTGATGAATACAGGGACCACACAAAACAGTGGATGCAAGCAATGTGGACATACACCATACTTTGCTGTACAGGCCCAGAGCTTCAATTAGTACTACAGTACACACAGGATTTGCATTCAACATCGGTACCAATCAATAGTCATAGATGTAGTGCTTTAGCCTCCAATGACACACCCTAGTTAAAACCAAGGGACTTAATCACACTGTATGCAATAGCACTTGTTCTGCCTAGCAACAGAATACACAGCTTTTGCTAGGATCAAAGCAAGGACCCATAATACCATGACATAAACAGTTTACCACTAAGCTATCCCACAGATACATATCTTTGACGTATTCACAAACATATTGAACATCACAGTCAGTCAGCAGTACAGAGAATCTATTGCAACAAGTAGATGTAGGTGTGTATGAGTATATATAAATATAAATATATATATATATATATATATATATATATATATATATATATATATAGATATATATATGTATATGTATGTATATATACATATACACATCCATTTGTCTACATATACATATATATGTAGGCACATATACATTTCACCTTTCATAGTGAGAATATCAATTATACAAAGGATGTAAGGTGTACAGTAATGTAATAAAATCACACAGTCTTAAATGCATTGAAGGTGTTCACAGCCCAGGTAGCTTTAGCAGGCCTTACTGGCTTCAACATTGCAAACTGAACAAACTACTCACAGTGTTTAACCACCACATGCCATATACCAGCACTGTATGCTGTTATGTTTGTCACACACTAAAACCTACATACAAATATGTGCATACTAACCTTCACCAACATATATATCTCCCCCCTTCACAAACAGTTGCAATATGTCCCCTGCTCTATGCATATATACGGATGTGAATATATATGACACATATATATTTCTCCGTATGTGTGTGGCATACACACACAAGGTCCACATTGTTGTAAGTCCCTGGACCTCACAGCTGAAGCGTTGGGCTTTGCTGCAACACAAACAGGTGTCACATATGAACACACACTAACATTAGGGGGGGTATATATGGCAACAGATGCTAGATAAGCATACTAGACTGCTACAGCAGTTGCCAATGCTAAGCAACACTTTAATATGACTATCATGCATGTGTTGTTCTGTTACACCCATGTTTATATAATGTGAGCACTAATCCCCCCAACAGCCATTGGCCACACTACTGTACAGAACACAGATAACATGGATCAGATCTTTGACATTTAATGCTGAGCTACACATTTCACAGGTATGTCTGACTGCCCACAGGTACACACAATATTGTCCATAGCAGTAGCTAAGCAGAACATCTGTACATAAAGAAGTACTGCTGCCACATATGAATGGTTCACATTATGTAGACTATTCTTCAATAACATCTGCTACATGCCAGTAAACACATATGTGTCACATACCTTTCCTTTGTATGATTTGGTAATATTTCTTTTTCCTTTTCTCTGTCTCTCTCTCTCTCTCTCTCTCTGTCTCTGCAATAGAGTGATTTAGTTTGTTGGCAGAGATTGCAGCCTGCTTTTGTAGGAGTTTTCCCATGAGCATGTGATGGCCTCTGCACCAATTAGTGGCCACCATTTGCTAATTGCATGCAGCCTGCTGTGTAGTAATTGCAGTAATCACTGTCATAGCGACTCAGTACTATAAATTGCTGACTCATGTAGGCATGGCCCTTTCCAGCTTTCCAACATGGAGATCATCCTTGTTTACTATGGACATCATTGTTTAAGACAGAAGTTTGGTATAATTATTATATCAGAAGCCAGGGGTGTAGCCAGCGATTTACATTTTGTACTCAGACCTAATGTTGCTGCTTCCAGTACTCACTTATCAGTGTAGAAATGTACTCACCCCTCAAAATGCTACCCCAAGATACATGGAAAGATGTACTTTCTTTTCAACTGTTAAAAGTAACTGCCATACAAAGCTAGTTATTAAGATGTATTCCTTTGGCACAAGAATTGTTTGTGAACTGCTATACTGTAAATATTAATTTACTCAGTTCTAAACAGTTTGTGCTTTTTTAGTGTTGACATTAGCACACGCGTCTCAGAAAAACTGTACACATTTCAATACTGTGAGTATGCTTACCTACATCCTTGGTAGACCCTGCACACACAGGTATATTCTACATTTGGGTAGGGTTGCAGACGTTCAGGGAGTGTAAGTAGTATTGTGTGGATTTTATCTTGCTGGACTTACAGGGTTGCTGTGTACATGTTAGTTTATCAAGGCAAGTAGTCTGTCTGTGTAACTCCCAACTGTGGACCTATCCACATGATAGCCAGAGAATAGCCTGTTATTTTTTGTCTGTGCGCCACACAGGTCTTTTCAGCAATAGAGCAATGGCATTCTTACAGTTGGTTGGTACCAGTAAATGGCTACATCCATTTGTATTTCAGTGTTGTATTCCTACATAAGGATATGCTTTCGAAACTCCTTCCAAAGCTATTTGCACAGTGTGTAACAGCAGAAAGGCTCATATGTCTCTGTGTTTTTGCCTCTGCCAGACCTCTCAATAAATCAGGTACATATTTGAACAGACTCAGGGAAAAGTCAAGTAAAAGTCAGGGACAATCAGGGACACCTTTAAAATATTAGTGCCATTAAATTGAGACATTGAGAAAATCAGAGCATATGAATTAATATACCTTTTCTGAAGTAAAAGAAGTGTCTAACCCTTAATTATTGTCATTATTCATTAAGTGTAATTCACCACCTTTCTGGTCAAAGTTAGTAGTTTTCGGAGGGTTTCAGAGGGACAGAGCTAAAATTTGTGTCAAAATCAGGGACATCCCTGAAAATTAGGGACAGTTGGGAGGTATGGCTTCTGCCCTAAACAGATATGCCAGTGTTTGTCCTGCTGTGATACTGTGTGGGGTAGTAAAGTGATGGTGTAACATTATTTCCTGCTAGAATGGCTGCTTCTCTTATCACAGTCATGTAATGTAATCCCACAACAACTGTTGGTCAGCATCCACAGAACAAGTTGTGTGGTATGGTATTCCTATTTTTCCTTTACATTCACTCATTCTCATGCATGATATAATTATTTAAGCACCAACTTGATGTATATCTACCGTGGCTTAGTGGTACTTCATGTTGTGTAGTGTGTGCAAGGTCCGGGGTTCGAAACTTACAGAGGTGTTTTATTTTGCTCCTGAGCCGAACAAGGGCCCTCACATACAGAGTGACTGAGGCAGTTTTAAGCAGTTGTAAGCGGGTTTGCACATTGCTGCGCATTGCTTAGCCAAGTGCAAACAAGCGCAAACCCGTGCAGACCCGCTCACTACTGCTTAATAGTGCTTACTCCCGCTCACCCCCCCCCGCACATTTCTTTGAATGAAAAGAAAAATGGGGAGATAGGAAAGTGATGAAAAAGGGGTACAAAGAGGGAAAGACAGTATGGAAAATAGCTTGGGATGTGCAGGACGGGTGTAGGGAAGGTCCATAGCTGGCTATTTCTTCAACAGCAACAGCTGTGCATATGCAATAAATTTGGAGGTAGATATGAAACCTTCAACCCCTGTGAGAGGGATGAGGACAGCAAAGTATGTTGTAATGCCAATTAAATAACATTTCATGTGTGCAGTGGACACGTGTGCAAAATGGGCAGCTATGTATGGGGCATATTTTTTTTTTTGGGAGCAGATTGCCCTTTTTTTTCAGGTGAGAGTGGAATGTGGGGTTGGGGAAGTAGGTATATTTGGGGAGGTAGGTTGGGGAGGTAAACAGACAAGACAAACAAGACACATACAGGGGCGGTATATGACACATGTGGTGGGTGAACACCTTTGAAGGGGAAGGATGTTTGGAAATCGCAAGATCATGAGCCCCCAGATGGAAACAGTGGGACTGAGGTCCCCACCCATGGGCAGTCACCACTGCACCTTCACGGCCCAGAGGGTGGCTGTGTTGGGGGCTGTGTAGGATGGGCAGGCTGACCCAGGAGTTGCGCCACTCGGGCCTCAAGCTGGCGTAGAGGTTCTGCAACAGAACATTCAATCTCTCTACGCACCACAGCTCGGACTGTTCGAAGGGTAATAGGCGCCCCTCCTCCTCCTACACTTGCACGGGAGGGCCAAGCCCCATCCCCTGAAGCTCTTCCACCCAAAGGTGGCACAGGGCCAACGGAGGAGGAGGTCCCAGGCTGGGCACCATATCTGCTGGTGCCAGGTGCCATGGCCAGCTGAGGTGGGACAGGTGGGTCCGTTGGAACCGGCCTTCCCATACAAACTATGTTTTGGAGAGTTTAATAAAGATATGGGTTAGTAACAGTCACCAGCATTCCAAATTAGTTATAACAGCATGCAAAAGTATTCCCATTAACCCAACACACCAGATTTTCAACAGTTGAAAAGCAAGCATAACATGCATATATAGAACAATAGTGGACATTACAACAGCATGCAGGTTGAATTGATGGCAACAGGCCACCGATATTGTGGTATTTTAACAGGGCACACGCATAGAAATTAATGCAAATATTTATAAACCAATAGGACATATGTCCCAACAAATGTTTTGAGATTAGACATACCGACTCAGGTGTGGAATTGCATTTTTTATGCACATACAGTAGGGTGGGAAAATATAGCTCAATTAACAACTTATATATCCTTCTAGTTTTCACTACATTCCTATTAACTGCAGTTATATGTCCCTTACATGTATTATTACACTACCCAATGTCCTTATATTGTGCAATTGGATTTTGCTAGATTATTATATACATGAGCTGTATCTTACATACAAACTGTCCAAGATGCAGATGTTACTGCAACATATTTTGAGAGTTGCTCACACACACTACTGCTAAGATCGTACTCTGACAGCTCTACTGTCATATAATTATCTAGATATGTTCAGGTGAAAGTTATATGTTAATAGCTCCCTACATTTCTGGCAGCACACTGACATTTCTGGGGAACACAATACCAAGCTACTCATGTGCCAGATTAAACTGTACATGCTGACCATGAACCAACAGTTGAGGGCTGGACATACGCATACAAGCTACTGGCACTCCCTTCATCCACGTTATATGGGCCTACCCAAGTGTGGGTTGACACTGCTTAATACAACACTACTATTTGTAGAATGCAGCAGTACAACATATCAAAGAAAATGACACAGACGCACTCCATGAATCATACATTTATTGAAGGATTATTACACTTTTATTTATTGGGTTAAAAGACTTTTTGAAGGCTCTCTCATTTATTTTATATTACAGTACATGCAGAATAATTATTAATGTGCTTGATGATTCAGCCTTTGCAGCCTATCTTCATGGGCTTGCTGGTTCATAGCCCGGACACCTGCAGCTGTGAAGTAAATGCAGTGATATTGAGACATACCTATCCATAGTATAGACAAGCATAGCAATTCTTAACTACTTAATAAAATGGCTACTTACTCAGTACTGGGGCATTAGGCATCGCATGGGATTCCTGGATCCACTGGTCCAGTTGATCCTCCCTGCGTCACTTCAGGTCAGAATAATGGTGCCTGACCTGTTCACCAGTCTGAGGAACACCAGTGGCACTGGTGAGATCACAGGCAAGACTGTTCCAAGCCTCCGTTTTATATTGGGTACCATGGTACTGGCCCTGCAGGAGTCTTTCCTCATGATTCTGGAAAAGGAGCCAAATCATTACTTTGGACTTCTTGATACCCCAACGTTGTGCTCTAAATCAAGTGCCTTCTCCAACACCGGCCATGCTGACTACAGAAGGAAGCTACAACCAGTTATAGCAAGTATTCCCACCTGTGGAGCTTAAATATGCCTCATTTCTCACACTTATTTGTGATTGGCCACTTTTGGAAAAAAACTCAGGTGTAGGCACGCCTACTTAGCTGATGTTGGCAATGTTTAAAATTCCTTTGATAGATATGTGTCTGTTGAAAGTGCATGTTTATGAAATGCTGTCATGGCTTAGTGGTTAAGTACTGTGACCATAGTGCACAGTATCCTGAGTTCAAACCCTGTCACTGCTTTTTATTTTCCTACTGGGCAGACCTGACTGGTTAAGCTACAGTAAAGGAGGTGTGGCCGTGTTTAACCGACTTTGCTCAACTTTGCCCGACGTTGCCCAACATCGCTCAACGTTGCTCGACGTTGCCTGATGTTACTCATTGTTGCCCTACATTGCACTGGTTAGCTCGATGTGCAGCTAGGCACAAATACATTGTGGTTGCACTGGTTAGCTAGGTGCGCAGCTATGCGCAAAGGCATTGCACTGGTTAATGCGGTGCGCAGCTACACGCAATTGGTTTTAAACATGCTCAATACTGGTAAAATATGCTTAGCAGTGCTTTATATTGCTTAAAATAGGGTACTCATGCCTCAGAATGCATAATCATTTCACCTTCATATATATATATATATATATATATATATATATATATATATATATATATATATATATAAAATTTGTTCACTACTACATTTAACATTTCAATGCTTTTTACAAAACTTATACATAAAAAATGTCAGGAAATATTTTTCTATACAGATTTCCAACAGAAAATGGAACGTGCAATAGTGGGACTCGAACCGGGAATGCCTCCTCTTTGTGCGAAGGCTCTAACCACTACACTATCGCTATTTTGCTCAATTTGCATATATTTTTCTTATTATCGTCTTCTGGTGTCTAAGCTGCTAACTGTAGCTAAGCAATGGGCAAACCCGCGCAAATACGGGCAGCTATATCAGATGAAAAAAAAAAATTAAAAAACTCTTATTTTTAATTTTGTCAGTTGTTTAACATATGGGGGAGTGTAGTGTTACATTGTGCACATGTGAGCGGACTCGCTCATGTAACTCAAAATTTTGGCATTTCTTCATTGCAGTGACATGGATTTTTGGACTGCTTGGCAGTCCGACACGCCCCCTACACTCGTCCACACTCCATGTAAACTTTAGAGTTGAGGCAGCATGCCCTCATTAATATGCATGGCTCGCTGCCTTCATACTCTTAGACTGGTGCTTCCGTGTAAGACTAATCTAGTCTTACATGGAAGATTATTAAATCCGGGGGTATATTTAGCTTAAAAAGCATTGCATGATCATGAATTGCAAATTTTATTAAATATTGAAACATCTAGTATTAATAAAAAATTAGGAGCAATACAATTAGTTATAAAATCAATGTAAAATTAGTTATGAAATTCAGTGTAAGAAAATTATATAAAGAAGCAAATTTATAATACAGTTCTTAGTAAGGTCTTGGGCTAAACGACTATTTTGAGTTAGGTGAAGTTTATCATTGCAGATACTTAAAGTGAACTTAGACAATTGGTTTGGTAATAACTATGAACTATGAATATATATGACTCTTTTTCTCTCACTCCATTCCTCTCCTACTGACAGCAAATCATCTCAGTAACTACACATATCATCTGTTCACTCTTACCTACAGCATAACTGTCACATAAACTACTCATACTTACCTGCATTAACCTTCACTCTTACCTGCAGTCCCATTCCTATAACAGATCCCTAATGTGCCACCTATCACATAGAAGTACCAACACCCTGTGTTCTGTTATAGTGATGCCTATATTTTCATCACCTTTGCATATTGTCTTCTCATTCTCACAAAATATTCTCCTTCCTACAATTTCCTCTCCATTATTCTAACCTCAAGCATTCTTAACACTTACTAACTAGTCCATTCCAGCAACGTGTTCCTCCTTATAACCATTCTCTATTCCTAATCCAACTATCCATGCTGTCCTTCTATCACTCAATAACACCTCATCAGCCTGCCAGATTAGTATCTCTCATTTTCCTGCCACACAGATACCTCATCCCATACACATCCATCCCTATTCACCACTTCTTTTTACCACTTCCTTCATCCCAGACACTTAAAAGCCAGCATCTCTCCCTCTCTTCTACCTCCACATTTGTAAAAAAAACAACACTGAACTACTACTCCTCCATTGTTCACAACTCGCTGTTACTTCTAAGAACAACAACCCTGGTCCTCACACACTATCCAACCTAATCTCCGGTACCATAATTAACTGCACACCATCCCTTCCCATACACGCCCACATCCTTAAACTACTAGTATTTGGTCCAATATTCATAGCATGTATTCCAAATTCTCACCTCTGTGTGATTTTATACTTCAAAATTCTCTAGGCATTCTCATATTAAAGAAACTTGGTTAAAAAACATCTACCTCTAATGAAGAAATCTTACCCTCAAGCTACAGCATCCTTCAATTACATACCCTTCTAAGCATGCAGGTAGAGTGTCTATACTATTTGAAAGCCATCTTCAAAATCAATCCATCCTCTGGTAAGCTCCAAAATGATAGTATCCATCCTGAAAACAGCTATGAAATGATAGTATCCATCCTGAAACTAGCAACCACAAAAACATTTGCATCATCTCTTCCTTTACATACCACCCAACCAGATTAGCAACATTCCAGTAATTTAGGTTATTCTTCCTGGACTACCTCAAAAAATCCCTATGAAACTACTATGTTAGGATACACAAATATTACCTATCCCACCTTTAACCCATAATCCTTGTCTATTAAATCAAATATCTCTGCTGTTTTCTGCAGTTTATGGAATTTTACTCAAGTCATAAACGCTCCCACCAGATTTAACAAATTCTCAGACACAGAAACCATTGTATAATGGATTCTAACAAACAACCTCAACAAAATTACCTAATCAGGCATTTTGTCTGAATAACTGATTAAATGACCTCTCTATTCACTGCTGCACTCTAGCACCTAAATCTATAAAATTTAGCTATGTAAGAAACACTCAAAGTTCATCAGATAAAATGTTTGCGAAACCTTACACCTCTGCAACTGTAATATTCTGAAAACTCTTCCTCTCAATGATGTATTAGATTTCAATAATAATTTTCAAAACATTCTAAATGTACTAGCTCCACTTAAGTGAAAAAGAGTCAGATCCAGCCCTGCCCCCTGGCTACCTCACTCCACTGAACAACTAATGAAACACAATGATAAAGCTGGGATTTCCTAGAAAGCCAAAAAATCCCCTCCCTTTTCTCCAATTTACTGAAGCCTTACAAATACCAGCAAAACCCAAGTCATTCTTAACAACAATAGCAAAATAACTAACTAACAAACTAACTAAAAATAAAAAAAAATCACTAACCACCAAAATCTTCACTCTAGCTTACTACAAAAGTTGTCGTCTAACCTATCTCATCTGCCTTAAACCCTGCAAACTATCCCAACCCTACCTACATCTCAGTCAACCAGTCTACCATACTGCTTGTGCATTTAGCTCCCATTTTATCAACTCTGACACCTCTTTAGCTTACTGTGACCGTACTCCTATTCCTGTCAATATCCTACAACATACCACTCCTTCAAATCACTACTTCACCCTCCATCTTCCTACCATCAAAAATTATACACATCGGTCCAAACTCAAACCAAGCACTCTAGCCCTGACCACCTCCCCCATGAATACCTTAAAACTGCAGCTGATATCATTGCCTACTCTGTATCTAGCCTCATCAGTAGATCCATACAAGAATGTCACGTCACACAATGCTAAAACACTCCTTCGTCTTAAACTCTAATTCTGCAGAAATGAATAATTTCAGGCTTATCACTATCCTTTCTCCATTATCCAAAATCATGAAAAAATGCATACCGTCCCACTTGATCCACTACTTAATCTGTAACAAATTTCTGTTCCCATCACAATGTGGCTTTCATCCTTCTCACAGTACAAACACAGTTCTTCTGTCTTTTTTGTGTATAGTTCACCTGCATAGAAATAACAATTCTTTGGTATCCATAGATGTAATGGGATCCTATCTCACCTACATTCATACGGCTCCGACTCGGCCACTATACAATAGAACAAAGTCTCTAATTGGCTGGGCTACCCTTTATCCCAGAATGCACCACGCCTGCTTCCCCAGATCTCGTTTGCCGCTTTTCAAGCTAGACGTGGTCTCAACTTGGCTGGAGCTAAGTAGTGTTTTTGGTTACTTTTTTGGTCTTTTGACCTAGGGGTTTCTTCATAAATTTAACAAACAGCTGTTTTAACAGCTTTGTGTGTGTGTGTAAACTGTTTTTTTTGTGAGATTGGTATTTTTTCTCAGTTACCGGGTAAGGCCCGTTTGAGTTAGAGGGCCCTTGCCCTTATTTGTGTGGTTGCTGAAATTGTCTTACTGTACGTTTTTCTACTTTGATACGTTAATTAGAGGGCTTCATTTTTGGTGTGCTGTATCTCGGGTCAGTCCCGTTTTTGAGTCGAAGAGCTCGTGTCCTACTTAAGGTCTCATTGTGGTAAAACAGTAGTGTGACAGGATGTCTAAAGAACAGAAGTCTGGGTTTAAAAAGCGCACCAAGTGTAATTTTAAAATGTCCATTACCGATAGCCATGCTGTATGTGTATATTGTTTAGGACCGAAACATTTGCAGGAAACATGTAGTGTGTGTCATGCTTTTTCCTCTAGGGTCCTTCAAGAGCGTAAAAATAAATTGATCCTTAAGGGCCTTATTAAGCCCTCCTTTGAGGAAGCTTTGGCTTCTCCTTCCTCTCCAGCTTCAAAAGAAGGTCGTCGGCTCCGACCAGTCCGTCGGAGCCGACATCCAAGAAGCACAGGTCGACCTCTTCTTCCTCGGCTCCAATGGCTTCGGAGCCTCGGGTGGAAGGGTCTGCCTCGATACCTCTTTCCTCGGCTCCATTGGTGTCGGAGCCACTGGGGGATCAAAAGGCGAATCACCTGCTTCGGCTCCTTTGCTCTCGGAGCCGTTGGAGGTGTGCAGCTCAGACTCTCCTCCCTCGGCTCCAAAGTTTCCTTCGGCGCCGATACTTGTCCATACAGTTCCGGACCTGGTGCCGATAGTGTTGGAGCCGTTTCGGAGCCCGTCCCCTAGTCTTTCAGAGCCGAGAGAGAAGTCGTCTCGGCCCCCATATATTTCCTCTAAATCTTCCAGGTTGTCTGACTCAGATTTGGACAGAGTTATCCAGAGGCTTTTTCAGTCCCCAGTTTTTGCAAAAATGGTCTCAGCTCCAACCCACTCGGCTCCGGAGCCGATCCCCACTTCGACACGTCTGATTCCTCCTCCAACTTCCTCGGAGCCATTGGAGTCGGTGATGGTAGAGCAGAGCAGAGTCGTCCAGTCGGAGCCGAGACTCCCTCGGAGTCTCCCGGTTCCGACCATCATTCCTACCCTGTCCTCGGCATCAGGGTTCGGTACCAGGTCTTCCTCAGTCGGGGCCGAGGGGAACACTTTGGAACTGGTAGCTTCGGTGCCTAGTCTTCCCCTCGGAGCGTCGGCCGCAGGGATTCCCGGTACCGCCGTGGTCTCTCAGCCGGTACCCTCCATAGAGTCTGGAGGTCCTGCTTTTGAGGCCATGAGGAGTGCGCTGGCCATGTCCTTGCTGGCTCAGCAAGTCTCTACCTCACCGTCCCTAGACTTGGGAACTGGTGCTTCTGGTGTGCTTCATTCCCACAACAGCGGGGCCCCAGGGCCTGAGGATACCCCCTTGGGGGGTTCCCTTCTCCCAGGTGGTCCTTCTGAATCTGCTTTGGATGAACCTCCAAGGAAGAAATTGTGCAAGAGGAAGCACGTTGACTCCCAGGACGAGTCTATCACTTCAGATACTGACCTCGATGATGCGGAGGGGTCCCCAAAATCATCTTCGGATGACGTTTCATTCTCAGATATCCTTGAGATCCTGAGACAGAGAGGCGATTGGCAATCCAAAACCCCTTCCGCCGAGGAGTCTGTATTCCTCAAGGCTTTTGGGGCCCAACTCTCTGCCTCCTGGGTGTCTCCACCCTTCGATGAATTGCTAGATTTAGTTTCTCGAAGGGTGTGGGAACACCCTGATTCTGTGGAACTGGTGCCCGCCAGGCCTAACAAGTTCCTTTCAGTCCCTCCTCAGAAGGAATTTTTGACCAAAGGAGTTGCAGTAGATGCGATGGTGGTGGCATCTGCCACTCAGCAGGACGTGGCAGAGGCTTCAACGTCTATTCACCCTCCTAATAAGGATTCCAGGAGCATGGATAGGCAGGGAAGCGTGACTTTCTTCAGCGGCCTTTACCCTGCGGTCGCTGAATTATCTTTGTCATTTCACCAGGCTCCAAAGGGACCTCCTCAAAGAGTTAGGAGAGTCTCTTACGGGTAACCTTCCTGAGGCATTAGCCCAGACTGTTGGCGCCCAGATGACTACCCTATCTTCGATAGTCAACTCGTCCATGAGGCTCATCTCATATGCGGCCGAAGGGGTGAGTAGAGCAGCGGGAACAGGCGTGGCTCTTAGAAGACATGCCTGGTTACACTTGTGTCCCTTTGCGGAGGCTTTTAAGTCTTCCTTCACCGACGCCCCTTTTGATGGGTCCTCCCTGTTTAGACCCAAGGTGAAGGAAACACTGACTCGGTGCGAGCAAGAGGGCAAGACCTTGACTGCCGTGGGGGCCCATTTTTCCGCTCCTTCTAGACCTTACCCCAAGGCCCAGAGAGGAGGGAAAATGTGGTTCAGGAAATCTCAAAGGTTTTTCCCTACTCCACCGAGTGATCCCCCCACTAGAGGCAGGGGGGGGGGATTCAGGAAGACGTCGCCCCAGAGGCGGCAGAGGCCCCCGTACCTCTGCAGACCACGATTCCTTTCGTGGTCCATCCTACGCTCCCCGTCCCTGAGACGTGGCCCGACTGCGCATCTCCGGAGGCAGTCGGGGTCGTTTTGCGGAACACCCAAAGGCTTGGCAATCTATCACCAAGGATCAGTGGGTGCTCTGAACCATAACCGGAGGCTATTTCATCCCTTTCATAAAACCCCCTCTTCCTATCAGGAAAATCCCGGATGTGCCACCCAGTCAGTGGGATCAAGCAGTGGTCGAGGTCTCAAAGCTGCTAAGAAAAGGAGTCATCCAGCCTGTCTCCGCAGACCAGATCGGATCAGGAATTTACTCAAGATTATTTTTGGTGCCAAAAAAGACAGGGGACTTAAGGCCCATTTTGGACCTCAAATCATTGAATCGCTTTGTAAAGAAATCCAAATTCCGAATGGTCACCCTTCAGTCCATTCTCCCGTTATTGGAGAAGAATGTCTGGATGTGCTCCATAGATCTCAAGGACGCTTACTATCACATCCTGATAAGTCAAGAGTCCAGGAGTTACTTACGCTTCCGCCTGGGAACCAGTCATTTCCAATTCCCAGCTCTGCCCTTTGGTCTCACCACAGCCCCCAGGGTGTTCACCAAGTGCCTGGCAGTAGTGACAGCTCACTTGAGAAGTCAAGGTTTCCAAGTGTTTCCCTGTCTAGACGACTGGCTCCTTACTGCCACCACCAAGCATCTATTAGTTCGGGCGCTTATGACCACAGTCAGTTTGGGTCATTCACTAGGAATCACGTTCAATTGGAAAAAATCTGTGCTGCAGCCATCTCAGAGTATTACCTTTATAGGCGCAGAGTTAGACACAAGAAAAATGTGGGCATTTTTGCTGATAGAAAGGATTCAGGTCCTGCAGTCTCAGGTTCAAACCTTGTTACCCAGATCACGACTTCAGGCCAGATTGATTCTGCAGTTATTGGGCACGATGGCCTCGACCATTCTTCTAGTCCCCTTAGCCAGGCTGCACATGCGGGTGCTGCAATGGCTACTGTCAGTTCAATGGTCTTTTCAGGATCTCCCCTTGGACCATTTGGTCCAGATTACGGAAATTTGCCGTCAGGACCTACGTTGGTGGCTGCTTCGGTCCAACCTGGACCAGGGGCGACCCTTTGCCCTTCAGCCTCCTGTCGACATGGTGACCACGGACGCCTCCCAGATAGGGTGGGGGGGGCATTATCTGGACAGGTCTGTCCAAGGTATGTGGCAGGCTCACGAAGCACACTTACATATCAATATCCTGGAAATGAGAGCGGTGCTACTGGTGTTGCAAGCACTTCATCATGTTCTTCCCCGGGGTACCATTGCGATCCTATCCGACAACATGTCGGTAGTCTGGTACATAAACAAGCAAGGTGGAACCAGGTCCTACCCTCTTTGCCGAGAGGCCATGAGAGTGTGGCATTGGGCGATTTCTACCCAGCGTTTCCTAGTGGCAACGCACATTCCGGGGAAATCGAATGTGATTGCAGATAGGCTGAGCAGGACCCTTCTGTTGCCCCACGAGTGGTCTCTCAATGACAGGGTGGCTGCAAACATTTTCGCCAAGTGGGGCCTCCCTTGTTGCGACTTGTTCGCCAGCCCTTACAATGCAAAATGCAGGGAGTTCTTTACTCTGACTCCCTCTCAGGGGCAGATTCCCAGGGATGCTCTAGCTCACAGATGGCCCTCCAGTCTACTTTACACCTTCCCTCCAGTTCCCCTTCTCCCGAAGGTGATACAGAAGGCGATTTATCTGGGAAGCGACATGATTCTGATCGCTCCACACTGGCCTTGTCAGGTTTGGTTCTCCTTCCTTCTGAGGTATGCGGTGGAGGGCCCATGGCTTCTGGACCTGGTGCCTGACCTGTTAACTCATCAGTTGGGTCAGTCTCATCCATCCCTCAGGTCCTTGAGGTTGGCTGCCTGGTTACTCCACTTCCAACCTTAGTCAGAGATAACTCTCTTTTTCCAGACGTTATCCACATTTTGTCCTCTTCTCACAAACCTTCCACTACTAAACTGTATTCCAGCAAGTGGAAGAGGTTTGCTGTTTGGGCCCAGCAATGAGGTATAGATCCCCTTACCGCCCCAGTACCTCAGGTTTTAGAATTCCTAGCTTCTTTGTTTTATTTGGGCTCTTCAGTTTCCACAATCAAAGTCCAAATGGCGGCTATCTCTAATTTTCATGTCTCCTTTGAGCCTTCCTTAATGGCTAACAGGCTTTGCAAATCTTTCCTTAAAGGGGTGGCTCCTTCAGCCCCCAATAGCCCATCCTGTGCCTCCTTGGGACCTGAATATGGTTCTAGCTTCTTTAACTGCCCGCCCTTTTGAACCAGCAGCTACTTGTGATATGAAATTTCTATCTTGGAAAACCGCCTTTTTGGTGGCAATAACCTCTGCCAAGCGGGTCTCAGAGCTTCAGGCCCTCTGTTCTAGTCCTCCTTATTTGACCTTTCACAAAGACAGAGTATCTCTCAAGTTAAATCCCTCTTTCTTACCCAAGGTAGCATCCCCCTTATGCATTCAACAAGCTTCCTGTGTTTTTTCCCAAATTCTCCAATAACGCAGAATACATTTTCCATCAGTTGGATGTTCATAGACAACTGCGTTTTTACTTAAGTCGGACCAATCAGACACGAAAGTCAGATCAGCTGTTTGTGTCCTTTGCAGAAAATAGGTTGGGTCAACCGGTGGCTAAAACCACCATAGCCAAATGGATTAAAGATTGCATCTCCTTCATTTATTCACAGTCGGGCAAAGAGCTACCATTCCCAATCAAGGCTCATTCTACCAGGGCAATGGCTACTTCTGTAGCATTCCACTCCAAGTTATCGATAGATGATATCTGTGCGGCCGCTACCTGGACTTCTCCGCACACTTTCATTTCTCATTACAAGATAGATGTGGCTTCTCGAGGTAGAGCTTCTTTTGGTTCCACAGTTCTCAGAAGTGTTTTCCAATGAGCCACCCAGGAGTTAGGTGATAGGGATGCTGTCCCATCAGTTATGAATGTAGGCGAAATAGGATCCCATTACATCTTTTAGTTATGTACTTACCATAACTTCGGATGTATGGGATCCATCTCGCCTACATTCATACGTACCCGCCCTCCTTCCCCCTTCCCATTGGATTTAGAGGAAATGTTGCTTCTACTGAGTTCTTTCTCTTGAAGGACTTTAGTTTGTTACAGTTGCTGTTATTTTTTCTGTGTCTGGATGTAGGTATGAAAGCGAACAAACAAGATCTGGGGAAGCAGGCGTGGTGCATTCTGGGATAAGGGGTAGCCCAGCCAATTAGAGACTTTGTTCTATTGTATAGTGGCTGAGTCGGAGCCGATGGATCGGCTCTGAACCCATCAGTTATGAATATAGGCGAGATGGATCCCATACATCCGAAGTTATGGTAAGTACATAACTAAAAGTTTTTCTCCATCTCATTAAAGCTCTCAGCACAGTCTCTCACCATAAGCTTCTTCATAGACTTTCACATCTAAGACTCTCAAATTCTTTCCTCTCTTGGTTTAGCTCCTACCTGTCCAGCAGAATTCAGAATCTTAATTGGTTACATTCTACCTCCTGTCCTGTTGCTGCTCCATATCAGGTCCTATCGTATTCTGTATTTTTTTATTAAGGATCTTCCCGTTCAATCCAGTAACTCTACTGTTGTTCACTATTTAATATGCAGAC
>NC_056737.1:1172390256-1172393793 GCF_019279795.1 Protopterus annectens | reverse complement strand
CCTTATTTCTTCTTCAGATTTCAGGGGATTACCTCCTATTTTGTAGTTTGCGGGTACTCTGTTTTTTCCAAAGGGGATTACTATGCATTTTTTGCATTTAGCTTGAGACCATGGCTTTGACACCATACATAAGTCTCATTTGGGCCCTTCTGGAGAATCTCCATGTCGGCCGGAAACTCTATTATAGCACCCAGTTTGCAGTCGTCCACAAACTTAATCAGCCACAGCCCTTCCGTGCTTGCCTGTACTTCTGAGAAGTACATGCCAAACAGGAGTGTCCCCAGGACAGAGCCCTGAAGCACATCACTCGTTACTGGTCTGGATTCGGACATAGATCCCGCTACTCTTACTTTATGGGATCTGTCTGAGAGCCAGTTTGCGATCCATCTTGTGACATAAGGGTTTATGCCCAGGCAGGTGAGCTTATCAATAATACCCGAATGGGGAATGGTGTCAAATGCTTTAGCAAGGTCAAGGTAAGCCGTGTATACCTCCTTTCCCTTATCTATAGCCTGAGTAACTGTCTCAAAGAAATCCACCAGGTTCAGGAGGCATGATCTGCCCTTGATGAAGCTGAACTGTGTGGGTTCCAGTGACTGGAGGTTCCCAATCTCTCCATTTATGAGTTCCATAATGATTCGCTCCATAGCCTTACAGATCAGACTGGTCAGGCTTAGTGGTCGGTAGTTCCCAGTTTATATCTATATAAACGGGTGCACTCTCTTTACTCGGTATGTCATTTCATATCTATATATCTATATATCTATCTATCTATTTATATATATATTTTTTTATATATTTTTATATTTATATTTTTATATAGATATGTATAGATAGATATATAATCTATATAAATGGCTGCACTCTCTTTACTGGGTATGTCATTTCATATCTGTATATATATATATATATATATATATATATATATATATATATATATATATATATATATATAGCTGCACTCTCTTTACTCGTATGTCATTTCATATCTATATATCTCTATATATATCTATATAAATGAGTGCACTCTCTTTGCTGGGTATGTCATTTCATATCTATCTATATATATATATCTATATAAACTGGTACACTCTCTTTACTGGGTATGTCATTTCCTATCTAGATATGTATATATATATATATATATATATATATATATATATATATATATATATATATATATATATATATATATATGTATATATATATATATATATATATATTTATAGGTTCATAGGTAGGTTCATAGATAGGTACTAGGCTATTGGCCCTAGGGCCTATATAAGCCTAGCCAAAAAATGTACCCTGGCATTCGCCACCCAAGAAAATTATTTTCCTGTGCCCCTGTCGAGCAGAGCCACAGAAGTGATCCCTGGGGTGAATTTCCCATTTTCCATCCAATCATCAAGATTTTTCTTGAACTCTATTTGACATAGATAGGTAGTCTGTTCCAGAGTATGAAAATTCTCTGGTACAGGAATATATCCCTCCAGCATGTTCTTTTTATTGTGGTGACAAGGTTTAGGTCCCTAGAGTGTGTAGCTTGGAGGGATTGGGATTTCTTTAAGTGGAGCATGTCCAACAGCTCTGGGTTTGACATAGCTTTGTATGTTAGTTAGAGATTGCCCCTGAGTAGGCGATATGTGATGGAGTAAAGTTGTAGTTTTTTGAGACAGTCTGCATAGGGCATCTGCTTGAGGCCAGTAATCCTCTTTGTGAGGTATTTCTGTGGTCTTTCCAGTTGTTGTAGATGTCTTTTGAGGTACATACCAAAAGGGGTGTTGTTCTCTATAATGAGTCTAATGAGTGGTGAGTACAGGGGAGCAATGATCTCTTTTTTTCTGGATGAGAATCCTTTTGTGATGAGATGAGCCACGTAGAAGGATTTCATGACCACTGTGGCGATGTGATTATCAAAGGAGAGACTACTGTCCACCTGTGTCCCAAGGTCTCATCACATTTTCAGCATTAAATAGACTACCAGCTATGTGGTAGTTCATGGTTACAGAGTTTTTCCAAAGGGGATGACAACACACTTTTTGGCATTCATCTTCAGGCCATGGCTTTGACACTAGGTATCTGTCTCAGTGAGGCCCTTTTGTAGTTTGTCCACATCATTAGGAGTTTCGATTATGGCTCCTAGTTTGCAGTCATCTGCAAACTTTGTTAGCCAAAGACATTCTGTGTTAGCCTACACTTCAGAGAAGTAGATACCAAACAGGAGAGGACCCAGGACTGAACCCTGTGGTACTCCACTTGTCATTGGTCTGAAGTCGGATTTGGAATCCAATACTTTCACAGTGTGGGTTCTGTCCATGAGCCAGTTGGCAACCCATCTTGTGACATAGGGATTTATAAATAGTTTAGTGAGCTTATCTATAATTCCAGAGTGGGGGATGGTGTCGAACGCCTTGCCGAGATCTAGATAAGTTGTGTGAACCATTTTACCCTCATCTATGGCTTTGGTGACTGCTTCAAATAAGTCAATCTGGTTTAGGAGACATGATCTGCCATTTACAAATCCAAACTGGGTAGGGTTGGAGATTACCAATTTCTTTGTTTATGAGTTCCACGATGATACATTCCATGGCCTTGCAGACCAGTCTTGTCAGGCTAATGGGGTGGTAGTTACTGGGGTCCGTCATTGCTCCCCTTTTGTGTAGTGGGATAACCATCACGGTGCACCATTCAGTGGGTACAAAGCCTGAGGTGAGACTATGACTGAACATGGTACTTAGGTAGAATGCCAGTTCATTCTGTAGTTTGTGCAGAACGCAGCCTGGGATATTGTCACGTCCCATGGATGCTGTGTTCTTAGCTTTGGAGAGTGTGTTTTTTACCTGTGCAGCTGTGATTATAGGAACTTTGCATATCTATATGAATGGGTGAACTCTCTTTACTGGGTATGTCATTTCATATCTATATCTATCTATATATATATATATATATATATATATATACATATAACATCTATATAAAAGGGTGCACTCTATTTACTGGGTACGTCATTTCATATCTATATATCTATATCTATATATATATATATATATATATACATATCTATATCTATATATATATATATATATATATATATATATATATATATATATATATATATCAAAATGGGTGCACTCTCTTTACTGGGTATGTCATTTCATATCTCTATATATATCAATATAATGCACTCTCTTTACTTGGGTATGTCATTGTATATCTATATATATATATATATATATATATATATATATATATATATATAAACGGGTGCACTCTCTTTACTGGGTTTGTCATTTCATATCGATATATATATATATATATATATATATATATATATCTATATAAATGGGTGCACTATCTTTACTGGATATGTCATTTCATATCTATATATATCTAGATAAATGGGTGCACTATCTTTACTGGATATGTCATTTCATAGCTATATATCTATATAGGAATGGGTGCACTATCTTTACTGGGTATGTCATTTCATATCTATATATCTATATATATCTCTATATAAATGGGTGCACTCTCTTT
>NC_056737.1:1172362756-1172385256 GCF_019279795.1 Protopterus annectens | reverse complement strand
AATCATAAAGATCCTAATCACCTCACCACAATAAAAAGCATTTAATTTCCACTGAGCTATGCATAACACCTGTTCATTGACACAGTCTGCACATCTTCTTCACCTGCTAGAATCCTTAATAAGAGGATGTAAAATGGTGGTGTTTCTTTAGCATATTGCATTAGAACAGTCATATACGTCAAAAGTGACACAAGAGAGAGAACACCTGCTATGTAAAAACTGACCATTATTTTGTGATGTACCAATGAATAAGTCTTTGAAATGCCTTTTCCTCTGTCTCATTATGTTTAGGGGTACTGCTCCATAGTTAATCAGTTCACCAATAGCACATCTCACTCACCATTCTTCAATACATGTATCAAACGTTTAGAGTCAACTGACTTCTACCTAATAAATGGAACACTGTGTCTCTCACAACCTGACATCAAAAAGAGTACAGAGTACTACAACATGCCTCCATATTCATCCTGTTACCGCCAAATTAGAGGGGAATCTCTGCCACATCCATTTAAGGTAGGATACAATGCCTGATCATTTATATCCTGGCCATTGCGGATTGTGCTTACTGGTATTATGTAAACATTACCAGCAGTTATATGCTTACAAATTATGTGAGTAGAAATGGAGCCCGTCCTTAAAATGGTAAAGTGACAAGGGTACTCTGACCTCATCTGGTAATAAGTTGCATGGTTTTGGGACCCAGTAAGACAAAACTTCAATACACAGTAAGGTTAAGATGAAGGCACTAGCAATTACATGATACTGTGGACAAAGAATGATTTTACTTTCAGTTGGTATATCGAGTGGAGGGTGAGATGGTAGTAATGGGTTTATCATATAACATTGAAGATCAAAGCTGAAGCTGTCAGCAATGGACCTAAGGGAGCCATTTTTTTTTAATTTCACTATTGAAATGCAGTTCTTTTACTGCCTCTGGGATTGTGCAGTAAAAGAGTTAATTATATTTATTGCTACTTGTGACAAACTAGTTATAGAATAAAACAGAAATTGTCATTGATAATCCAAATTATGCATGAGAGCAGCACTACATCCAGAGGACCGTATGGCTAATTTGAAGTCAATACATTAGAGTAAAAGATTATATTACTCTATAACTAAATTAAATAGTTTATCTTAAGTTAGCATTATGGCACAGTGACTTAATGCTATAAATGACTAATACATTTTACTCCATATTCCTGGGTTTAAATTCTTCAGTCTTCAGCTGTCCCTGTGTGACTCTTAACATATGATTTAGCCAGTCAATATTCCAAGGTTACCCTCTTAAAAGAGGCATTACTAACTAGTGTTTTATATAGTTAAATATATACAAAGTACAAATTCAAAAGTAGGAGGCAGCAATTAATTAAAAGATTAATTATGTCTCTTCTGTGCTTTATCAGGTATTATATCAGTGTTCTTAGTTAAGAACTGTGGCTTCATGATTCTAGATTTTATGTCTCAAAAAGTCCTTTGAATGCAAACTTACAAGATTTAAATAGAATGAATCCAAGTTTTCTCCCTGTTTATTTTGCTTAATTTATGTCTAGTCACTTTGTAAATAGCATTTAAGTGGTAAATATATGAGGGTTGCCTTAGTATGAAAACAAAGAAGCACTTTGAAGCAAGACTACTGATCTCTTAATGACAAATGATACATCAGTCCTTAGTAAGTCAGTCAGTTTGTGATGTGTATGTTTCATAAACTCAGTCATCAGTCCATTCATCCATCCATGCATCCATCCATCCATTCATTCATCAACCTGAAGTAGTAGCACGTAGATCAGAGTAGACAATACTTCAGTATCCCCAGTAACAATCTCCATCTCATTCTGTGGGATCTCCAAATATCCACAACTGAGCTAAGAGATGTTATCCCTCCAATGTAGCCTGGGTCTGCCCTAGAGCCTGTTTTCTGTAGGCCATTTCAGGTATGCTTCCCTTGGGAAGAGCCGATGGGATATTGACATGAGATGTGTAAACATGGAGGAGCAGTGAAAGTTCTATAAGATCATCCTTGACTGCTGAGCTCTTCATCATGGAGAACAAATCAAAACACCATGTAAAGGCATCTTATTTTTGAGCTTGCATTAATGATTTATCTTCTAGATCACTACCACTGACCACATTTGGGGGTGGTGGCACAAACTGGACAGTAAACTGAGAACTTCATCCTGTGGATCAGCTCTCATTTCTCCACCACAGTCTGGTACAAAACGTACAGTACTGCCACCCTTGCATTCAAGTGCAGGTCAGTCTCCAGAACCCCAATACCTTCACTTTTGAACAATGATTGCAAGGAACTTGAATTTGTCCACAGGTGTCAGATGCTCCCCCCTCACCAGTAGAGGACAATTCACTATCTACTGGTAAAGAACTGTAACCACTGATTTGAAGGTGCTGATTTTCATCCCAGTTATTTCACTCTTAATGCCTACTGTAGATCACAGTCACTTTCAGCTACTAGGGCAACATTTAGAAGTAACCACAAAGAAATGAGGAGACAAGGTATATAATTGGTTGGGTCCTCCAACCACTTTGAATGTATCTAATTTAATGCTGAGAATGTGATCACCAACTCACACTCCTCAAATGCAAGGACTGAAGGACACACAGTAATACCCCTGAGATTCTGTACCACTGTAGTATTTCTCACAAAACATTTGTGGGTACACAGACATGTACCATCTCCAAGTCCTGAAATCATATGTCGAGAGTACTAGCACATGTCAGCATTCCTTTCTTTATTAGTATAAGTGTAGATCAGAGTGTCTTTAAGAAGCATATCAAGGACTAAGCATGCTCATATAAATAATGGGCATGTGCCATTCCCGGTGCCATTTTGAGAGGGCAGCCAGAGAGTAGTAGTTAGTTTGTATATAAGTTAAGTTAATGTCAGTAAACTTCTGTTGTGATGTGTTTGTATAAAATAAAGCTGCTTGAACAGAACCCACAAGGACTCTTCTATTGTGTCCAAAGTAAGTGTGCGACATGGTGTCAGAACCAAGAGTCTAGAGAATGATATTTGGAGCCATAAGGTGCAGAGATGACAGTAAACGTAAACTAAAAGAAACAAACACAAACAAGATCCAAAAAAGAAGCAAAAGTAATGAGAATTTACATGAACTGCTAATTTTATAAAAAATATAAAACCGAGCATTACAAGGGTACAAACCACATAATAAAACAAGTGGGAGGCACAAAAACTTTATTAACTAAGGGAAATTCAAACCAATAAATCTCCACAGGTATCTGGGCTTAGGAAAAAGTACAAGTAAATGAAAAACCAAAGCCAGTCGGTCAAAGCCGCACCACAAAACAATTCATGTAACTCCCACAAAAGCATGATTGTGTTAGCAAACAATGGATCACATGCTGCACTCATTGCAATGCCTTGGTTCTGTTTATAAAATTCTCCTTCAAAAGACAAGAAATTCTTACTTAGAACCAGGTCCATAAAATTACATACTAGTTCTAGTAAGTAGTTTTGCCTGGCAACTGATTATGTGTTTTTTCTGACTGGGCAATTTTTTAGGGTGTGTGATGCACGTTGTTTTTTTGGATGTATATGTGGGTGTGTGTTTTCATTCAAGCTTTTAAGCAATTTTGTTTTAAGATTTTAACTAGGTTCTGATGATGTCTGACAAATAAGACGAAAGCGCTAAGCCTGGTGGAAATATTAAGTTTTGTGGTGCTGCTTTGACCGACTGGCTTTTCTTTTTTGTTAACTAAGGGAAATGTTTAAAATTAATATATTTGACAAAATGATTATCAGAAAAGCAAAATGAGTATGTTTAAGGCAAAACTGGCATGTTTAGAATAAATGAGCACAAGAAAAGTATGTTGGGTATGGAAAGAGATTAAACGAGCAAAACGAATATAATAAGAGCAAAAAAGGGCACATTAACTGTAAATAAAGAAAGGCAACTGCATGTTTTTTAGCAAAGTGCTGTGTTTTGGCATAACTATGGCTTTGTATTGTATTAAGAGCATAACTTGAGTTATTCAAAGTATCTCAAAGTGTGTAAAAGTGCTTACAGTGTGTGCTTATTATTGTGCATGTATTCCAAGAAATTGAAATGTGTGCAAAGTGCAACTATTTAGTGAAGTACAGTTAAAGTATGGCCATTTTGAAAAGTTTTTTTGAGCTGGGCGTGTCTCTTTACAAAATGCTGCCAATACAGTGTTTCTTGCACTTTAAAGAATTGCCTAGCAAGGTACCGCCATTTTGGGGAAATTTCAGTGTGCTGTGTGCTGTTTATTTGCAAAGTGTAATTACTTCAAAATGTTGACTGTTAGCTCCTGTTGCCCAGTTCATTTGCATCGTGCAGTTATTTGATAAGTTTCTTACACTGATAGTTGATATCTTGCAGTATAGTAATTTCAAGAGTATTACAGTGCCCGAGAGACTTATTTCGCAAAGTTCAGTTACACAGAGGCTTATTGTGGTATTGAGCAAAGTTACAAGCATTGGCATAACTTTCTGGCATATGTATATGTGTATGTGCATGTGTATGTGTATGTATATGTGTATGTGTATGCGTATACGTATGTGTATGTGTATGCATATGTGTATGCGTAAGTGTAAGTGTAAGTGTATGTGTATGTGTATGTGCAAGTGTAAGTGTATGTGTATGTGTAAGTGTAAGTGTATGTGTGTATGTGTGTATGTGTGTATGTGTGTAGGTGTAGGTGTAGGTGTAAGTGTAGGTGTAGGTGTAGGTGTAGGTGTAGGTGTAAGTGTAGGTGTAGGTGTAGGTGTAGGTGTATGTATGTGTGTGTGTGTGTGTGTGTTTATGTGTGTGTGTGTGTGTGTGTGTGTGTGTTTATGTGTATGTGTATGTGTGTGTGTGTGTGTATGTGTATGCGTATGCGTAAGTGTATGTGTATGTGAATGCGTATGCATATGCATAAGCGTATGTGTATGTGTAGGTGTATGTGTATGCATATACGTAAGTGTATGTGTGTGTATGTGTATGTGTATGTGTAAGTGTATGTGTATGTGTATATGTTCATGCTTATTTGCAAAACCCTTCACTGGTATGTGTTAATATGGCAGATGGATTTTGAAAGCCATCACCACTTGTATTTGTTCAGAATATTATGAAGAATTAGATAATATCTGAGTAAGAGTACAACATTTTTATACAAACATCTTATTTGGATAATGATGCATGCACCAGGGCATTCATTTTGTAAACCTAGCTGGGTCAGAGGCCATATAAAGAGAGCATTCATTTGTATATGCACCAGCAGTATATGAGGGAGAAGGTGAAAATCATCATATTGTTGTATAGGCTGAATCAAGGGAGGACTCTGAGTGTTTGAAGCACAAGTTCAGAGAAATGTGTAACCAAACCTCTCAACCGTACTGAATTCCTTGGTATTTACCAGTTTTGAGGGCAAAATAATGGGGTGCCACGAATTCCCGAGTGGCCCCTTTAATGCCCGATTTTTTTTTTATTATTTTTTTGTAGAATAACTTTAAATTTATGGCTGAAGTCACCACACATCACCAGCCTACAGAGGTGTGTGTGGGTGAGTCAAGCTTCATGAGGCAGACTGCCTGTTGGAGATATTTGAACTATAATTTGGCGGGAATATAGCAGCAATGGAATCAGTGGAACTAAGTTCTGCAGAGTTCACCCACCCACGGCACCCACTCATATCCACAGGTCCCTTCAGGTAAGAAATAAGAAAACAGATAATTGGGTTGCATCAAGAAGCAAGTGTTTTAATTCCAGACAGATTTGAAGTGTTTCACTTCAACAGGTTGGGTCGCTGTGTGCATTCAAAGTATTTTAGTATTTCCTGTTTGCTGCATTCAACGTTTTGAGTCGCAGGTCACTGTGTGTATGTGAGGGAATTTGCTGCAGCCTGTTCCATTGCATTCAAAGTGTTTAAGCAAGGTGTGTGTGTGTGTGTGTGTGTGTGTGTGTGTGTGTGTGTGTGTGTGTGTGTGTGTGTGTGTGTGTAAGGGAAATGCTGCAGTCTGTAGGTCCCTCCAGGTAAGAAATAAGAAAACATCAAGGAACAAGCATTTGAATTTCCGACAGATTTTGAACTGTTTCAGTTCAAGAGGTCTCTTTGGGTCACATGTCACTTTGTTTACTTATTGCTACAGTCCATTCCATTCAAAGTGTTTAGGCAGGAGGTGTGTGAGGGAATTGCTATTGTAGTCCAGTCCATTCCATTGCATTCAAAGTGTTTATTGCTGCAGTTGTGTGTGTGAGGGGAATTGCTTTTCAGTCCAGTCCATTCCGTTGCATTCAAAGTGTTTATTGCTCTGTGTGTGTGTATGTGTGTGTGTGTGTAAATGCCTCAGTGAAGCATGCCTGCTGGTTAGTGTTGCTCAGGATCAAACCCTGTACCTTAGGTACAAGGAGCAAGAGACTGAATTCTTTACCCATACCACCAAGGAGTTGAGCCTCTAGCTCTCAACTGTCCAGATTTTCAGAGAATGTTTGGGCTAATGCGTTTGATGTGTTCCTCTGAAAATATGTGTTTTTCTGGCAAATCAGTGAGAACTGAATTCACTAAATAATGATAGCTATTTAAGTTTCAGTCTTCCTAGCTTTCAGGAAACACATGGTAACACAAAATATTTTATTCTAGCAACATTTCTAAGATTATACAAGCAAATGTGTCCCTGGTTTTTGGCCTTTGCCCCCCCCCCCTTAATTTTGGCTTTTTCCAGATTTCCTGTGCTGCATAGTTCTTCAGGGGAGAGAAGTTTAGTGCTACTTATGCCAACTCTGTTTGTGTGGTTAGTAGCACAACAGGTAGTAGTATACTTTTGAAGCAGAAGGATGTGGGTTCTACTCCCACAGTATGAAGATGAATTGCTGATACTGTATTGTGACCCTACAGCACCCTATTCATAACTGATCGAGAAGGAGACCACAGGACTGACCCTACAGCACCCTCTTCATAACTGATCGAGAAGGAGACCACAGGACTGACCCTACAGTACCCTGTTCATAACTGATTGATATGGAGACAACAGGACTGACCCCTGCAGCACCTTATTCATAACTGATCAAGAAGGAGACCACAGGACTGACCCCTGCAGCCCCCTTTTCTTAACTGACTGAGAAGGAGACCACAGGATGTACCCCAGCAGCACTCTGTTTCTAACTGATTGAGAAGGAGACCACAGGGCTGACTCCTGCAGCACTCTGCTCATAACAGATCAAGAAGGAAACAATAGGACTGACCCCAGCAGCACCCTGCTCATAACTGATCAAGGAGACCACAGGACTGACCCCTGCAGCACCCTGTTTATAACCGATTGAGAAGGAGACCACAGGACTCAACTCAGCAGCCTCTGTTCAGAACTGATCGAGAAGGAGACCACAGGACTGACCCCTGCACCACCCTGCTCATAACTGATCAAGAAGGAGACCACAGGACTGACTACTACAGCATCCTCTTCATAAAAGACTGAAAATGAGACCTCAGGACTGACTCCTGCAGCACCCTGTTTAGAACTGATCAAGAAAAAGAACACAGGACTGACTCATACAGCACGCTGTTCGTAACTTGATCAAGAAGGACACCGCAGGACTGACCCTTGCAACTCCCTGTTCATAACTGATTGAGAAGGAGGCCACAGGACTGACCCTACAGCACCCTCTTCATAACTGGTCGAGAAGGAGACCACAGGACTGACCCTGGCAGCACCCTCTTCATAACTGATTGAGAAGGAGGCCACAGGACTGACCCTGGCAGCACCCTGTTCAAAACTTGATTGAGAAGGAGATTTACACTAGTGCAACAGAATGGCGAGTGATTATTTTGTCTAGGTAACTGCTAAACCACTGTAAACCAGTTTTAGTTTAAGAAACGCATAGGTTCATAGGTGTTTACTAGGCTAATGACCACAAGGGTCTTTTTAAGCCTAGCTATGCATCCCAAATCTCTGACAAGTTCTGAAACTCTTGATAAGTGTAAGCATGGGCCTGGGAGATGAGCCATTTACAGGTTACATGTTTGAATTAGAGACATAGATGCCAAACCAGGGATGAAGTTCCAGTTTTCCATCCAATTGTCCAAGTTGCACTTCAATTGGGTTAGGGAGGAACTCTGCTTCACATGTGTGGGGAGCCTGTTCCATAGACTGGGTAGTCCCTGGAATATGTAGTTATATCTCCAGCAGGTCCTATTTATATCACAAGCAAGGTTTAAGTCTTTAGAATGGGTAATTCTACTGCTGTTTGTTTTGTGGATATGCAGGAGGTCCATCAGAGTGGGATCTGATAATGCACTGCATGCCAGGCATAGATCACCAATCAAAAGCCTGCAGGTGACAGACTACATTGATAGGGCCTTGATGTGGTTTGCATCGGACATATTACTTGCGCTCTGTATTATTTTAGTAAGGAGCCTCTGTGACATTCCAGTTGTTGGATATACCTAGTTAGGTGCATACCAAAGGGGGAATTGTACTAAATGATAGGTCGGATGAATGCCAAATACAGTGGAACAATGACTTCCTTGGACTTAGATGTCATACAATGCACGTGCCATACACGATGCCAGGACAATCATAAGGCCTTTTTCAGCTATGTTAGGAACCTGGGTGGAAACTCCCAGATATGCTCAGAATTAGTCCAAAATGATACAAAAATCACTGAACCCACAGACATTGCCAACATACTGGCAGACAGGTTCAGTGCAAACTTCACCCCCCTCTCCCCCCCAAAGGAGAGATAACTATCGCAGCGGAGTGTAGCCTCCCAGACATCTCAAATGTGCAGGTGAAAGCTGCTCTCTCTAAAGCTAAAACCACAGCATCAATGGGACCGGATGATGTTAAACGCCAAAAAATGTATAGTCATACCCTTCGGGAAAAACAAGGTAACCCCAAGCTACCATATAGGTGGCAATCCACTAAGCACAGAAGAGGTTATCAGGGACCTGGGGACCCAGGTTGACAGTGGCCTTTGTTTTGACACTCACATTGCTAAAGTGGTTAGAAAGACCTTCTACATTGCCCACCTGATCATGAAGGGATTCACATCCAGATCTAGTGAGGTCATTGTTCCCCTGTACTCTTCACTTATCAGACCAATGATCGAGTACAATGCCCCATTTGGGATGTATCTCACCCGACATCTACAGCAATTGGAGAGACCCCAAAAGTTCCTCACCAAAAGGATAAAGGGACTCCAAAATCTGTCATATGCTGCCAGATTGAAGAAACTCCAGCTCTATTCAGTCGCATACCGTCTGCTCAGAGGTGACATGTGCCTGACATATAAGGCCATGTCCAACCCGGAATTAATGGACATGCTCCACCTCAAAAAATCCAAATCCACCAAAACCACTAGAGCAAGCATCTTAAACCTTAGCACGGATATAAATAGGACATGCTGGAGGGATAGATTTATCACTCAGAGACTCCCTATGCTGTGGAATAAAATCCCGGTCCATGTGAGGCAGAGCACCTCGCTGGCTCTGTTCAAGAGAAATCTTGACCTGTGGATGGGAGATCGTAGGTTTACCCCAGGAATCATCTCTGTGTCACTGCTGGACAGAGGCACAACAAACTAATGGGCACAGTATTTTTTCATATAAGGGGTGGCGTAAGCCACAAAAATTTGGGCTAGGCTTATAAATGCCTTAGGGCAGATTGCCTAGTATAAACCTATGAACCTATGAACCTATACCTTTGTTTATAAGTTGCGCAACACAGAATGATTTCCTCACCACTGTAGACACATGATGATCAAAGGCTAGATTACAATCTAAGAGTGTCCCTAAGTCCCTGACTGCTGGGTCAGCTCTAAGGAGTGTGTTGTCAATATGACAGTTACCAGGGATGGATGACTTCCCAAAGGATACTATTATGCATTTCTTGGCATTTAGTTTTAGTCCATGGCTCCGGGGGCGGCTCGTGCTATCGAACTGCAGGACTGCAGCCCTCCCACCTAGAAATAAAAGAAATAAAACATGTGAAACATAAAATTATTGTTTAAGAAGTACTGAAACTGCTGCTCGTGTGCAGACACACTCAGATTCCCAGGAATCTGTGCGGTTGTCTACCGCACAGAACAGAGGAGCTCCGGACTGCTTGATCCACAGACAGGACCAATCAGGAGAGAGGTGAGCAGGGATTTGAGTGCAGGACCAATCAGGAGAGAGGTAAGTTGAGTTCTAAGCTCTTGCAGGGAAGCATTAAGCCGAACGCAGGTTTGCTGCTTCAAGACAATGGAGTTGGACCTTGTGTGTGGAGGTTTGCTGCTTCCGGACCCATTTACAGGGGTGTGTGTGTGTGTGTGTGTGTGTGTGTGTGTGTGTGTGTGTGTGTGTGTGTGTGTGTGTGTGTGTGTGTGTGTGTGTAAAATGCCCCTGTTAACACATAGTGGTGGGTAGAGATACTCAGGCTTGAACCCTATACCTTGGATGCAGGTGGCAAGGACCTGAAATCCCTACCCACCACTATTTGTAAAAAAGTGTAGATTTTTGCCTCATATTTGTTCTGCTCCTCATAAAATCTGTGGCTTCTGTATCTTCATTTTTCCTTACAAAGGTTTGTAGTGCAGTGGTGCACTGGTAGCAATGTTGCCTCACAGCTACAAGTTCTCTAGTTTCATTCTTGGCTGGGGTGCCGTCTGTGTGGAGTCTGCATGTCCTCTCATCCCTTACAAAGATGTGTCTGGAGTGTTTCTCCCTGCTCTGCTAAAAATTGGCTTTGTTTTGTTCCAAGTCAGACTAGTTTCCTGGTTAACAAATGTTTAAAAATAACAGGCATTTGAATTTTAGACTTCATATTCTTCAGAAAGTACATGATAAAACAAAACCTTTTATTCTAGCAATTGACATGGATATTTGAAATTTGCCCATATTTTTGGGACTGTATTCACCCATTATTGGCCTCATCCAGGTATTTTGTGCTAAGGTTGAGAGCTATGGTGAGAACTGAATTCACTGAATATGTTTGGCAGTTGTATTCACACATTATTGGCTTTTTTCATGTGTTTTTTTTTTTTGCTAAGAGGTTGACAGCTATGGTGAGAACTGAATTCACTAAATGGTAACCATTTAAGTTTGTCTTCCTCTGTTTCAGATGATTTGGCATAGTGGTATGTTTCTCTGACTGTTTTGCACAGGGTCCCCTGGGTTCAAGACGTGGCAGTGAAATGTATGGTGGTAACACAGCATTTTATTCCAGCAACTTTCCAAGATTATACAAGCAATGTTTAAAATGTGTCCCTAGTTTTTGGCCTTTTGCCCCCCCCCCCAAATAAATTTTGGCTTTTTCCAGATTTCTTGTGCTGCAAAGTTCAGAGATACAGCTGAGTGTCGAGTAGATTTTACAAGAAGCTGAGAGCTGCAGGGGAATAAAAGTTTAGTGCTGCTTATTCTAAGTCTGCTTGCATTGTTAATAGCACAACAGGTAGTGTACTTGCTTTTGATGCAGAAGGCTGTGGGTTCTACTCCCACAGTAGGTAGATGTATTGCTAATACTGTACTATGTTGTAAAGGGGGTGAATGCTGCAGTCCTTTTTGGCAAAGATACCTAGTAACTATGAACCTGTTATCAGTTTGCTATCCATTCCCTATTGCGGTATTACTAGCTTATCAATTTTTAATGCATGCAACATAGGCAATTTATTCATCAAGGGCAACAGGCACTTTATTTGTAGATGAAACAATGACATATAAAGTTGTTTGCTAGCAGCAACCTCTTTATTAGTTACAGATTTCTTTAATGTGGATTTTACTACTTCAGAGATTGTACATATTTACTGATACTGGTGGAATATAGAAGGTTGAGTAGACTTTTTATGATGGAAATGTTCTGAATTGGGCAGTTTTGTCATTGGTGCATGCATTTTGTTTCATTATTTACTGGAAAAATGTTCAAAACAATACATTTAAAATGCCCTCTAATAACTGTACTGTATTGTACAAGGAATATAATGTAATAGAGTCAGGAAGGTGTATCAAAGAGCATGTGTATGTTTCCTGTTCAAGGGGTCTATGATTTTGAAAACAGCCCAGAGTTAACCTTTATCTGCCACTGGCAAAATGTATTTTCTTTGAAAGTGGGTTTCAATGCTGTTTCAATGCATGTGAGTTTCAATGGCAGAGAAGTTTTAATGCTAAGTCTATTTTCATTGTGAGACTGCATTGCTTTGTTTAACAGATATCTATTAGTGTTTGTGCTGTAAAATGCAAAATAAAACTTTCAAATGAAATCTAAATCTTTGCAGAAGTAAAGCAGTATGCACATTACATTGTTTATGGTAAATGGGGCAAAATAACCAAGGAATGCGACATTGGAATGGCTGCAGGGGGGAGGCTCCATTTGACCATGATTTTGTGAGGGGGGGGGTAGCAAACGCAGACAGTCCCGGTTGAACTATACCTCTCTGTTGTCCATATTTTTGCAGAATGAATAGATATTTGCTTCTTATTTTTGGTTTGTTCCTCATAAAATTTGTGGTTTTCTAGAAAATCATTTAGGAATGAGATCACTAAATGACAGACATTGAGTTTCAGACGTCATAACCTTCAGAAAAATGCATGCTAATGCAAGATCTGTTATTCTATCAACTGTCTTAAGTTTATACAAGAGCAATTTTTAGTAGTGTTTGTATGTTCCCCCAATATATTTGGCCTTGTCCAGAATTCCTGCATTAAGAGGTTGAGAGGTACGTGCAAATCGCTTTGTAGAATTAGGAATATCCAAACCTCTCAATTGTCCCCAATTTTGGCTCACAATGTTGCTCTCCTCTAATAATCCCTCCTCAAAATGGCAATTCTGGAAGAAAACGTGGAGGGTTTACAATTATATATAACTGTAATGATCAGAGTTATAGATTACTTTTATTTCAGAAATGCATGTAGATGCCCTTATTTTGTTAGCTGCTCAAGTTAACAGTGTTAATATTAAAAAGGTGTCCCTTTTTTGACAGGTTCCCAGCTGTATTGTGTGGCAACTTTATATTTTTGCATCACATTTTTGGTCTGTTTTTCATAAAATGGTGATTTTCTGGCAAATTAGTGGCAAATCATTAAAGATTGAAGTTAGAAAATAATGGCAGACATTTGAGTTTTAGATTTCATACCCCTCAGAAAATTTGTACTAATGCAAGACCTATTACTGTTCTATTATCTAAGTTAATAAGAGCAATATTTAAAAATTGTCCTTATTTTTGGGCCTGTGTCCCACTTCTAGTTCTATGTATGACTTTGTCCAGATTTCTTGCTCTGAAGTTTAGAGGTATGAGTGTCAGAGCCATCACTGTCAACCAGAGACATTTCAAATTGTGACATACTTGTTACACCCCACTAGTGGCTCTGGATGTGTCCAAGGAAGGCAAGGAGCAGTTATGCAGTGTAAGTGTGCAGAGTATTCCCCCATCCAAGGTAGACCACAAGTACGACCGTGGCTTTTCATTTGTCCTTGATTTTGCAGAATGTTCTGGTTTTCTGTCATATTTTTATACTGTTGATTTATGCTTCTTATTATTCAGGAAATGCATGCTGTCACAGTGCCCTGTTGCTCTGTTTAAGTAGCAATGATTTAATGACCATCAAGTAAGCTTGTCGGAGACTGAAAGATGCAAGTAAGCTTTAATAAGCATACTGTTAAAGAATTACTGCCATTGAAAGCCTTTTCATTGTTGCCATGCAGAGAATACTTACATAACTAGATAATGTATAAACCTTGGGTATTGAAATGCATATGACAGCATTTGTAATAAAAGGACAGGATTACAGTATTTTCAGAAGCTCATTACATTTATTGGAGACTTGCAGTCATCTTTTGTTGGAGACTTGCAGTCATCTTTGCAGGCTTACCCGTAAACTAAACAGAATGCCAATCTATCATGTGTGGTCCATAACTTGTGCAGGAATCCTTTAAGCAATTTATTTTGAGCTTGTTTCTTGTTTGCTATTCATTTTTTACTTTGATCATGTCTTCCCCATGAAACAAGTAGATAGTTGTGTCAGGCAGCAGGTCTTTTTGGATAAGAAACATTTTTACAAGTGGGGGTATCACAGAGATTGCTACTTTCAGCATGTTACTTGGTACTTTAATAAAGCTGAATATAAATTATAATTAGAGCTGCAGTGCAAGGAGAAGTGGTTTGAGTTGAGTGCTGTTTGTTTTTTATACTTGATTTTGACTGGCATTCCAGTAATGTATTTAAAAAGTAATTTATTTTTTCATGCCTCACAACCTGTTTCCATCTGGATATTAAGTAAGTTGTCATGTAGCCAATGCATTGAAATATTTTTTTTCTTCTACACTTCATTTTGTCTTGATTGGACTCTCATAATGACTGTTTGGCACCCAGGGCAGTGTATTTAATTAAAGTTCGAGTTGTTGTGGTTTTGAGCATAGCCCCACCCCTTTCTAGTTGGCCCCACCCTTCCCATTGGCCCCACCTATTCAGCTGTCTCCTGCAGCCCTCCTTTAATTTGAAGTCACCAGCCGCCACTGCATGGCTCTGACACCAGTTGTTTGTCTGTGTCAGCCCCTCCTGGAGAACATTTGTGTCAGTGTGGGATTCAATGACAGCTCCTAATTTGCAATCATCTGCAAATTTAGACACCCAGAGACCACTGACATTGGCCTTGACTTCTGAGAAGTATATGGCAAAAAGGAGCAGACCAAGGACTGATCCTGGAGGGACTCCACTTGTGACTAGTCTCTCTGTAGAGATGGAATCCCTAATTCTTACTTCCTGGGTCCTGTCTGTGAGACAGTTGGTTATCCAACGGGTGACCTGCAGGTTTGTACCTAACATCTTGAGTTTGTCAACAATGCCCATATGGGGTATTGTGTCAAATGCCTTTGCCAGGTCAAGGTAGGCAGTGTGAATGATTTTGCCCTCATGCTTTGGTGACCTTTTCAAAGAAGTCCACCAGGTTGAGTAGGCATGATCTGAGCTTGATTAAACAAAACTGGGTTGGGTCCAGTGTCTGGAGGTTTACTATATCTCTATTGATCATCTCCATTATAATTCTTTACATGGCTTACATATAAGACTAGTGAGACTTATGGGTATGTAGTTTCCAGGGTCTGTAGATGGCCCACTTTGTGCAGAGGGATGACTTGCCTTTCTCCATTCATGAGGCATGAAGCCTGTTTGGAGGCTACAGTTAAGTAGTAATTCCAGAAGTCCTGATAATTCATGTTTAATTCTATTTAGAAGGCATCCTGGGATATTGTCGGGACCCATTGATGCAGTGCTTTTGGTCTTAGAGAGAGCATTTAGGACCTGTTCCCTAGTGACAGCAGGGGGAGTTATATTTGATGATATTTCCTGAGGGAAGGTTGAGGGGGAGAGAGGGGTAAAGTTGGAGCTGAATTTATCAGCCAGGAGGTTTGCTATATCTTCTGGCTCAGTATAGGTGGCTCCATTTACAATTAACTCTGCACACAATTGTGTATAGCCTCTGAGGTTGCAAACATAGCTAAAGAATGCTTTGTGGTAGTCCTTGGCCTGGGAGGCCAAACTTACCTCAAATTTGGCTTTGGTAGACTTTGTTTGTCCTCTGAGTTGTTTGTTTAGTTTGATGAGAGTGCTTTTAACCTGCTTGGTGCTACACCTTCTAATTGTTGCCATGATTTTCTTCTCCTGTTATACAGCTGATTGATTTTGTGATCTAGCTCAATCAAATGCCGTTACTGCAAGACAAATGCAGAAGCCTTTGTAGTGCACATAAAGAACACATCAGTTGGTTGATCTCTATTTTAGTAAGGAGTAAGTGCTGTGGTAGTTGTACTGTGACCAATTTGAAATCCTGCTTTATGTTCTCAGATGAGTCCACATTTATCCAAGTACTTTTTAAACTGGGTGAACACATCTGAGAGACAAAATAAAGGTGATATGATCCCTCAATGGTCAATCCTGTTCAGTGGTCCATATGTGAGGAAAATGATAACTGTGGGCATCTTCTAGAATTCAGGAAGGTAGCCACATTGATGATATGTCTCAAGGTCAACCACATAGGATTTACTCATACTTACTAATGGACACTGGGGGGGTATATCAGAGCAAGACAGCTGCCGAGCCAGGTTTAGCTAGAGGCCTGTATACCAGAAGGATATTCAGTGTGTGTGTGTGTGGGGGCTAAACAGTAATGATGCTGAATGCTAGGTCTCATTTTCAGAAGAGAGGATGAAAGATGGTGGGAGAGTCTCTAATCACAAATCCTAGCCCTAAGCATATGAAGGCCTGATTGAAAAGTCTGTGCTAAAATACAAACTGTCTCACCTCAGGGGGGGGGGGTGCTCAGCATCTGGCAGTACAGAATGAGATTAACTTCCTGTATTTTGTGCATTTCCTGGCAAGTACCTGAGCAATAGTAATGTGAAAGCCTAGAACATACTGAAGAAATCCTGGGTAATGTACAAAATGGCAACCATGATTCCTCTCTCATGTCGACTGGGGAATGTGACCCAATTCAAGCTAAAAAGATACCACATATCTTGACATACTTATAAACAGAAAGGCAAGCGTTCTAGTGTATAATATCGGTTTGGCTTCTTCCTCGTCATTGATGAACAAATGCCATGACCAATGACCACTCTCTTTTAAATCACTATCTACTGACAAGAAGCATCTGTCCTACTTCGTGTAATAAAAAGCAACAGTAAATGGAAAGGATCCTCCTGTAACTAATGAATAAGTTTATTGATTCTTCTGTACTAAGGTACGCTCCTGTATTGGTGCACAGTACTTACCCAGGTGTCTCATTACCTCCCATCATTCTGTAAGAAAGATCTGTTGTTATCATTAAAGCTTACACAATTCAATAAAGACATATGGTAGTCTTACATTATGACTTAATCTTGCCTAGACGAGAAGCTAACAACCAAGTTCTCTACTTTGGCAACAGTGGTGTAGACACTCACTATAACCATAGAGGTGCCATCTTCCTCTCGAGGACCAGAGGATGCTCCTGACTGGTGGAAACAGTGAGAGACAAGTCCTGGCTAAGCTGTACATCATGGAAAAAAGGTCAGAATGTGCACTTAGTGTGTTACATGAAAGAAGGATTATGGTGTTTACTAATTAGCTCCTTATCTTTTTCTGCCCCCATAAGACTTTTTATACAGTGTCCATCTCTCTGGACAATCTAGCCCTGCAAATTCTAGTCCTGTTTAGATTATAGTCTGAACAAAATATTGCCCTATCTTGAGGACTTTGGGATACTTGAATATGCACATACATATGTATGTGTGTATACATATATATATATATATATATATATATATATATATATATATATATATATCTGTCTGGTGGACCCCAGCCATAAACAAACTATACAATAGAAGGAGGAAGCTACTAAATGATAGAGCAAAATCCCAAAAAGGGAAGGCATCACTGATCAGTATTAGCAAAAAACTATGGGCACTCATAAAATTGTCTAAGGCCAGCTTCGAGAGAAAAATTGCACAGGACACTAAGGATAATCACAAGGCTTTCTTTAGTTATGTTAGGAACCTGGGTGGTAATACCCAGATATGCTCATAATTAGTCCGAAATGACAAAAAATACACCGAACCCACAGACATTGCCAACATCCTAGCTGACAGATTCAGCGCAAACTCCCCCCCAACAAAAGGGCAAATATCTATCCCAGAAGAGTGCTGCCCCCCTGACATATCAGATGCTCAGGGAAGAGCCACCCTCTCCAAAGCAAAAAACACAGCATCAATGGGACAAGACGGTGTCCCGGGCTGCGCCCTACATGAACTCCAAGAAGAGCTAAACCCAAACATAAAACTACTGTTTAATCTCAGCCTTACTACAGGATATGTGCCCAAAGAGTGGCGTACAGCAACAGTGGTCCCTCTCCATAAAGGTGGTGCCTCAACGGATCCTGGAAACTATCGCCCCATAAGTCTGACTAGCTTGGTCTGCAAAGCTATGGAAAGGATCATCATGGACCTCATAAATAAAGATATTGGGGACCTACAGACACTGGATCCTACCCAGTTCGGCTTTGTTAAGGGCAGATCCTGCCTCTTAAACCTGGTTGATTTCTTTGAAACAGTCACCAAGGCCACTGACGAGGGGAAGGTGGTCCACACAACTTACCTGGACCTCGCAAAAGCCTTTGATACAATACCCCACTGGGGCATTATAGATAAGCTCACCAGCTTAAATATAAACCCCTATGTCACTAGATGGATTGCAAACTGGCTCAAGGACAGAACCCACATGGTTAGAATTGCTGGAGCCATGTCAGACTCCAAACCAGTTACAAGTGGTGTCCCACAAGGCTCAGTCCTGGGACCTCTCTTGTTCGGTATATATTTCTTGGAGGTACAGGCCAACACGGAAGGACTGTGGCTGACCAAGTTCACAGATGACTGCAAACTGGGCACCATAATCGACTCTCTAGCCGACACAAGCATCCTACAAAAGGGCCTCATAGAAACAGATAACTGGTGCCAGAGCCATGGCCTCAAGCTAAATGCCAAAAAGTGTATAGTCATCCCCTTTGTCAAAAACAAAGTGCCCACAAATTACCACATAGGTGGTAATCCATTAAGTACAGAAGAAGTAATTAGGGACCTGGGGACCCAAGTTGATAGCAGTCTCTCATTTAACAACCACGTGGCCAAAGTGGTTAGAAAAACATTTTATATAGCCCACCTAATCATGAAGGGATTCACATCTAGATCAGGGGAGGTCATAGTGCCTCTTTACTCATCCCTCATCAGGCCCATAATTGAGTACAATGCCCCTTTTGGGATGTATCTTACCAGACACCTGCAGCAACTGGAAAGACCCCAAAAGTACCTCACCAAGAGGATCAAAGGGCTCAAACAGATGCCATATGCTGCCCGGTTAAAGAAACTCCAGCTCTACTCAGTGGCATACCACCTGTTCAGAGGCTATCTGTGCCTGACGTATAAAGCCGTGTCCAACCCGGAATTAATGGACATGCTGCACCTCAGAAAATCCAAATCCCATCGAGCTACGCGCTCGAGAGACTTGAACCTCAGCATTGAAATAAATAGGACATGCTGGAGGGACAGATTCATAACCCAGAAGCTCCCTTCACTCTGGAATAAAATCCCAGTCCAGGTTAGGCAGAGTCCCTCATTGACTCTCTTCAAGAGGAATCTTGATGAGTGGATGGGAGATCATATGTTTACCCCGGGTATCACTTCTGTGTCACAGTTAGACAGAGGCACAGTATACTAACCTCGAAAAAGAGCATAGCAAAATAAATTTAAAATGGGTGGCGAAAGCCAAACACATTCTGGCTAGGCTTATAAATGCCCTAGGGCTGATAGCCTAGTATGAACCTATGAACCTATGAACCTATATATGGATTTCATACACTATATCGAAGGTTCACTACTTCGAAATAGTGTATGGAATGCACACTGCAGCGAAAGTGCACTTAATCAAAAGTGCAGTTACGCGAAGTTCAGTACAACAAATGGGCTATCCCCTTACCATGACCCGTGCCCTAACCCTAAGGTCCGTGATGACTGCAGCACAGTGAAGGACATAGCAATGTCCTCCACTATGGTGCAATAGTCACGAACCTAAGGATTAGGGCATAGGTTAGGGTAAGGGGATAGCCTTACTAACTATCCCCTTACCCTAACCCGTGCCCTAACCCTAAGGTCCGTGAGTATCGCACCATAGTGAAGGACATAGCTTGTTTTTTGATGTCCTCCACTGTGCTGCGGTACTTTCAGTGAAGTGCACTTTCGCGGAAGTTCACTTTCGTTAAAGTGAACTTTCGCGTAAGTGAGGCTTCCTATTACAAGTTCGAAGTTGTGAACTTTCGTTCTTGTAATAGGAATCCATATATCCATAAATATATATATATATATATATATCTTCTTCTTCTTCGGCTTTTCCCAGTTAGGGGTCACCACAGTGGATCACTGTCCACTCATGATTGGCAGTGGAGTTTTACGATGTCGAGTTGCCAGCCCGGTGCCCAACCTTCCACAGAAGGCACACACATGCACACACTCTTGCCTATGGCCAATTTAGTGTATCCAATCCACCTAGAGCATGTCTTTGGGATGTGGGAGGAAACCGGAGCACCCACCCACGCGACCACAGGGAGGACATGCAGACTCCGCACAGAAGGCACCCCAGCCGAGGATTGAACCGGAGAACCTCTTGCTGTGAGGTAGCAACGCTAACCGCTGCACTTATTTTTATATATATATATATATATATATATATATATATATATATATATATATATATATATATATATATATATATATATATATATGTGTATATATATATATATATATATATATATATATATATATATATATATATATATATATATATATATATATATATATATATATATATATATATATATATATATACAGGGTCTATATTGGATGATCAAACTTTCAAAAGTTTAATTGCCATATGGTCGACACCATATGATCGAATTTTTGAAAGTTTGAATGTTTTAATGGAGATCTCCGTACAGCACGGAATGGGAAGATTTCCCTTTTCTGCACTGTAGTGCGAACTCGGAGTTGGTATATTTAAAGAGCAGGGGGGTGCAGGGCGGCTTGCCCCCCCTGTTTAAAATGCTCAGGTAGGTTATTTGTGTAGTTTATCTTTTTTATTAGATTTTTGAACTTTTAAAAGTTCGATCATATGGTGTCAACCATATGACACTCGAACTTTTGAAAGTTCGATTATCTAATATAGACTATATATATATATATATATATATATATATATATATATATATATATATATACATATATATATATTATGTATGAGATACTAACAATTGGTTGAAAGTACCAGTTGTCGAAAGGGAAAAAAAAGCAGTACAGCTGATCGATAATCAGTTGAGCACATGTATTGGCATTTTTTCATTATGCAATTGTATTATAGTGGAGCTCAGGAAATTTCTCCTTTCTGCAGTATGTTGCAGTTTTGGAGTTGGTATATAATATTAATTGGAAGTATGTTGGGTGCAGCGGGGGCTTGCCCCCTGCAAATAAAACTTGTTTTGTAGTTTTGTTTTTTCATTTTAGAATCAGCTGATAATCGACAAGTTGTGTTTGATCACTTGCCAATCAATAAAGTGAATTTTTGATAGATGTTCATGTATCCCTAGATACATATGTATGTAGTTACTCAAACTTGGTTTGAATGTACTGACAACTTACCATCCATATCACTGGGAAATTGCACCTATCAGTTGTTCAGAGCATACGGAAGAGGTGGGGGTGTCCATATTTATCAACTTCACCATTGCATCACACCAAATTTCTCATTACACCGGTTTGGAAACCCTCTAAATCTTATCTCCAGTTACCACATTTTTACCAGCTATAGACCCCCTTTCAGTGTTTCCTTATGACCATAATAATAACTACCTCAATAAATTCAGTCGTATATCTTTTACTTCATATATAGCAGTCATGGGTGACTTAAGTAGCCATCAGTTAACTGGGAATCTTATTTATTTATTTATTTTATTTTACATTTGTTGACCGGGATAGCCCAACTGGATTAATGTCCATTTTCGGTGAAGGCCCAGGGAGGAAAGCTCCAAGGTAGACAGATAAGTAATAACAAAGAAGGCATATTACAGATGAGATATTTACAAATTACATAAGCAGACATGAAATAGACAATCCCCTGGATTTACAAAGCCCTTTATAGCGTGCAGGATTAGTTTAAGAGCTATTTTTGGCAATATGGCCGACGTGCGATCCAGTTAAGAGCTCCCAGGAAGTGCACATGAGCTCTTAGGCTAATTCTGCATGGACCGCACTCCTGTATGCAAATTACCCTCATTTGTAGGTGAAAATCATGCAAATGAGGTTAATATGTGATCCAGGAAGCTGGCAGCCTTCCATGCAGGATGAGTGCAGTGTGCAGAAATGTACTCGGTTAGTAACCGAGTACAGTTCTGCACTCTACAAAACGAAGCTATGACAGCTCCAAATAAAGGCTGCATATCATGGAGGAAGCATGCCACTGTCCAAGTAGAAGGCCATTGGCATTGCAAAATGTAAAAAAAAAAATTAAACAACTTGTAATTTTCTTTTCGCCAATCTCGCCTGGTTAAGCATAGGGCAGCAAATGGGATCGGGGGGGAAATAATAAAATAAACCTAACGTGAGCATTCTAACTAAAATCAGTATTCTGCCATGCAAGTCAATGGCAGTCAGAAGACAACCTGGCCAGTGAGTAATGGTTGCTAAGGAGAGAGGCTCAGTGTGGGACATGTGACTATGTATTAGCAGGCAATCCTATGCTAATGAGGGAAGGGTTAGTGAATCCCAGATTTTCCTAGGGTGTGAGGCTAGTCCCAAGAGTGTAAGAGTATAAATAGCTGGGTGCAAGACTAGGATATAGGTGACATCATGGGGGTGTGTGTCAGGCATACTGTAAGTGGATTGATGAAACTGTGGCTCGGGATTGCTCCTAGCGTAGCACAGCTAAGCTAGGGGTGTGTCTAAACCTGCCTAGCACTCATTACAAAGTGTAAGCAGGGGCA
>NC_056737.1:1172275330-1172362256 GCF_019279795.1 Protopterus annectens | reverse complement strand
ATGCAACAACACATATGGTTATACTGTACTTTGCCATGTAAACTGGACTGTCCTGCGGTGGAACCATATCAGAAATGGCTGCCCGTTAGGCGTAAGCATGCCTGCCAACTGTACAGAGTCCGCGGCCTGCCCAGAGTTTGCTTCATAATATTGGTGTGTTCCTCTTACAATCTGCACCTGCCTGACAAATACCTGGGAATTGACGCCATTAAATCTTCTTCTTTCGGCTTTTCCCGGTTAGGGGTTGCCACAGTGGATCACTGTCCGCTCATGATTGAAAGTGGAGTTTTTACAGTGTCAAGTTGCCAGCCCAGCGCCCAACCTTCCACAGAAGGCACACACACACACACACACACACACACACACACACACACACACACACACACACACACACACACACACACACACACACCTCTACAGTTGTACATCTACATCTGGTTATTCCATTCTTTGCCATGTACAATAGACTGTGCTGCAGTGGGACTTGTAGCGGGAGTGGCTGTCCATTGGGTGGCAGCCCTGCCCAATGCACACTATTGATTACATCCCTGGGGCGGTCCATATAGACCCACTCCAGCCAACACCTGCTCAGCTAGGCCCATAATTTCATACCCATTATTCCCAATCTGCACATCCTCTTTGGCACTCTTCCTCGGGTCTGGCCACACCTGTACACTGTAGTCACTCCCCACTTCTCGGGACCCATCATGTATGTTGTCCACCCCATGGATCATCAGGCTTCCCCTACCTTATACACTGGGAACATGCATGGTCTGCCTTTCGACATCAGGGTAATGGCAGGAAACCCGAATATGTTTGAATTTTTGGGTGTCCCACAAGGGACATACATGTCTTTGTTTCAAGATTAGACTTGGCGGGTCTCTCCCACTGGTAGTATCCTGCCTGTAGTCTAGAAAGCAGTGGTGTTTACTTTTATTGTGTGTCTGTATGTTTTACTGGTCTAGCTGGGGGGGGGGTTGGGGCTACATGTTACACGTTTGTTGATTGGACCCCTCACCCCCATTTGCATGGCCTGTGAGCATATGTAATTCATAACTGCTGTATCATATCCTAGCTATATACATGTGTATATTTACACACACACACACACACACACACACACACACACACACACACACACACACACACACACACACATATATGTATATATACATTACTATATACAGATATAGCTGTATGTGTATGCATACATGTATATATTTTTATATTGCTGCATATATATAGCTATATATATATATATATATATATATATATATATATATATATATATATATATAATGTCATATGGGTGCATGGGTGTCTGCATATGTATATATCTATATGTGGGTATGGGAGATGATATGTGAACACAGAGACAGAATATACATACCCACATATATCTATATGTGGGTATGTATATGTATTCTGTCTCTGTGTGTATACATTTGTACTACAGAGAGGGAGAGGTATATCTCCCTGTAGCTATGGGTAGATATACACACACATACCTCTACATATATACATCTACATCTGGTTATTCCATTCTTTGCCATGTAGATTAGACTTTGCTGCAGTGGGATTTGTAGCGGGTGTGGCTGCTCATTGGGCGACGCCTCTGCCCAATGAACACTTTTGCTTACATCGATGGGTCTGTCCGTATAGACCCACTTCAGCCAACACCTGCACACCTAGACCCATAACTAGCTACCCATAGTTCCCCCACCCGCACCTCCTCTACAGCACCCATCCTTACTCTGGGTGCAGGTCGGGTCTGAACACATCACTACACACTGCCCACTCTCCACTTCACGGGACCTGTGTTGTACGTTGTCTCGACCCATGGGTCATCAGGCTTTCCCACCCTTGTATTCCGGGTATGTGCACACCTCGCCTATAAAGGTTGCACCGGCTTCCTCCCATCATATGTCAATTTTTGAGGCGTCCTGCAAGGGATGTTCCTGTCTGTCTTCCATGATTAGATTTCACGGGTCCACTGTGTACACCCCCCCTTGGTTGTATCCTGCCTGTGAACTGGGGAGCAGTGGACTATTTACATTGTTTGTGGGTTTGTGTGTATGTTTCCTCTGTCTGGCTGGGGGGGGGGGGTCATGCTATCTGTTACATGATTCTTGCTTGGGCCCCTCACTTCCAATGGCATAGCCTGTGAACATATGTCATTCTTGTGTGCTGTTTCCTATCATAACTATATATCTGTGTATATCTACGCACCCACATATATGTATATATATATACTTATATGTATATATATGTATATATATATATATATATATATATATATATACTTATATGTATGTATATATATATATATATATATATATATATATATATATATATATATATATATCTACATATACACACACACACACACACACAAACAAATTGCTGTATATACATCTAAAACCATGTGGATATATGGCCTTAATCTCGCTTACCTATTGCTATGATGGATTAGTGGTTAACTATTGTGACTATAGTGTACAGGGTCCTGGGTTTGAGCCTTGCAGAGGCAGTTTATTTTGTTGCTAGGCAGAACATGGACCAATGGATCCAAAGTGATTAAGGCACTTTAAAGCGGTTGTAAGCGGGTTTGCGCCGGTTTGTACAATGCTAAGCACTGCTAACCTCTGGTTATATTTCTTACACTCAGCTTCTACTTTGCTTAATCTGTGTAGCAATGCTTTCCCCCAAGCAAACACACTTGGGCACGCTTACCGCTGCTTATCTGTGCTTCGACCTGCTTATTTGTGCCTTATTCATTATGACACTAACACTTTGCATGTGCATTTCCTGCAGTACTCCAGTTCACATTTAATTGTTATTATGTAGGTTATATGGCAAAATGATGTAAAATTATGTTCATATACAGATTTCCCATAGAAAATGATTTGTGCTGCAGTGGGGCTCGAACTGGGAATGCCTATTCATTAGGTGGATGCTCTAACCACTCCACTATTGCTGTGCTGCTTCATTTGCATATATATTCCTTGTTATCCTATTCAGCCTTTTCAGCTGCTTTAACCGTAACTAAGCGATAGGCAAGTTCGCACACGTATGGTTAGCTGTACTCAGGGTTTTAAAAAAATAAATACAAGGGTTTCTTCATTTTATTTCAATGTACTGTTGCTGTTGAACACATGGGGACTGTTGGTAGAGATATGTGGACACCTATGAGCAATTTTGCTCATTTATTTACACTTTCCTATGTTCTACTTTTCAGGGATGTGTTTATTCTGAGAGCTCTGCTCTCAGACACGCCCCCTGCACTTGTCCACGCTCAGTGCAGGATTTGGAGCTCCGGCGGTGCACCTTCATTATTATGCATGGCACGCTGCTGTCCTCCTCTTAAACTGCCGCTTACGTGCAGGACTAGTTTAGTCCTGCACAGCAGATTAGTGAAGTGAATCCGGGGGAATATCACAAGTTTGATTTACCCCTGCTAACAGTCAGGGGAAAAAATATCTTGTATATCCAACAGCAATCACATTAATGGGTAAAGTGCTCCAAAACAGCAAAACAGCAACCGAAAAAATCCAAAAGCAGAACTGGTTGAGGACACACCACGACAGTGAGAAGTTGACCGTTTATTAGAATAAAACACAATAAGACAAAAAATAACGCTTTCCCAGTAAGCACTTTCACATTCCACATGAATGCTTCATCAGACTGTTAATGGAACATTAAATTAACCACCTTTAAATATCTTATCTCTGTTGTTTCACAGCCAATCATGTATTCTGTTTTAGACAACTCATTTCAATAGTATCATGTGATAGTATAGTGATACTTTGGTTCCGCCTTAATTCATATGTCTATCTGAAACAATTCTGAATCCAGAACACTTTGTTATAACTTAATCACTTCTAATGTGATTTTCATGTGAATGTGTATAACAATATATATATATATATATATTAAAAATGTGTATGTAAAAATAAATATAAAAAATATATATATATATATGAATGTATACAAAAATACTTATATCTATGTTTAAAAATGTATATATATATATAATTCAACATGACATCGCAGTGCTGGAAACATAATAGAAATGCAAGCCAACTACATATACAATGATTTAACACTAAAAATATTACTAAAAATATATTTTAAGTGCAGAATCAAATAACTTATCTTAAAACATTTGCTCCTATCATATCCATTATAAAGTGTTTAGTGCTTCATGTTCATTACTATAATCTAGACAAAACTGATATCTATAAAGTTGTTACTAACTATATCAAACTAAAAACTTCATAAAGCTCTGAATTATATTATCAACTGATAACTTGAAACTCATCCCTTATATAACCCATATAACTTGTAGCATCTGGATGACCCATGCCTATCTGAAAAACTAGAAAATGAAATGTTTTCTCAAATTGATAGAACAACTTAAAAATACTATCTTTATCTCAAATAAATCTATTCACTATACCGTGTTTTTAAGATGGAGAAGAGCTCAATGCTTAAAATCTCTCGCAGCCAAAAATGGCTTCAGGGAAATTCTATCATTAAGTCCTGAGCCTTTGTCTGCTTGTAGCCTCAGGATCCATCTCATTTCTCTTTGTTCAGTGTAATTCTTTAGATTTCCTAGTCTAACATTTTTATGTACCAATTCTATCACTATAAACCTAAAACTATGTGTGGTTTCTTTATCTAGTTTATGTTTCGCTAAGGCATTATTCTCATCTTCCTTATTCATGGCGTATATGTGTTCTTTCACGTGTTCCCTTAAGGTTCTATTGGTCATACCTATATAGAAGGAAGCACATTTCATACACATGGCTAAATAAATTAAATCCGTGTCTTACAATCTGCATAAAAATTAAATTCATAATCTCTCCCAGTATCTGGGTGGGTAAATTTGTTATTATTTAGCATATATAAACATTGATTACATCCCCTGCATGCGTATGTCCCTTTTCTAGTCGATTCCCTCTGTTTCTTCTCAGTGCTTTCATAGCATAACATACGTTTCAAAGTGTTTTTATAAGTAAAATTAGGAACACCTCCTACCAATTCATGTAATCTGTCATCTACCATTAGAATATTCCAATTTTTAATAAAAATCTCTTTTACTTTTTTATTTCTATTTGTAAAGGATATCACAGGCTTACTAACATCCATATTACCTCTTACATCCTCATATGTATCTAAATCATGATTACCAGTGTGTATATATGGTTTCCCTATCGTTGTTCTTCTGACTATGTTATCATTGAATAAATGTTTTGTTTCATTTCTTTTATACCCTCTTTCTTCCAACTCTTTATGTAACATCTCTATTGTTTCTTGAAACTTTGAATTTTGACTTGTAAGTTTCGATGCTGTTATTGCCTGTCCTTTTACTATGTTATTATATACATGTGGGGGGGGTGCATGCTGGTGCGATGTAGTATTGAATTTTTTCTACATTCTTTCCTATAAAGTTGTGTACTTATGTTATTTCCTTCTTTTATTATTAATACATCCAAAAACTCTATTTTTTCAGTTGACCATATTCCTATTAGGTTTAAAAAATCTGTCATTCCATTTATATAATCTATAAACTCTCTAAGTTTATCTTCATCTCCTTTTCACAACAGAAAACAGTCGTCTACAAAACTTTTATATAATAAAATATTATCTTTATATATATATATATATATATATATATATATATATATATATATATATATCAAATAACCAACGAAAGTGACAAAGAAGCAGAAAACAAATGCCCATTCAGCATAGAAAAATAAAGCATCCACTGAACAAATAAAATACTGAAAGGACGAACACGGCAGCATAAACTAAATAAAATTGTTTAATACATATACCACGGTAAGCACTTTCACATAAAAATGCTTCATCAGACCTTTTAACAACAAACAAAACACTTGAAAATATATACATAACATTAATTCAAATCAACCAATGGCGATTCATCCTCAATTAATTATTTAATTATATAGTATTAATTAAAAGGGAAATGCATACAAAAGTCCTAGGAGACTTATGAATAAATACAAAAACTAAGTAAAAACATAAAAATTATACATTCTAACTATACCTTATGAATAATGTAGAGAATATGGAGAATATATGAAATATATCAGACATAATTTAAATGAATTATTTATTTATGTCATACATATTATTTATATATAATTATTTATATTATTTATATTATTTATATAGCCTCATTTTCCTCAAAAGGGGTTTGATGGAGGCACGTTCATTTAACCCATAGCCTCTATCAGCTCTAAAAATAATCATCCAATTATTCTCTTTGAATTCAGTGTGATTACAAATATTGCCCAATCGTATGTTAGGTATAACAAAATCAATAACTCTAAAGACAAATTGATGCAAATCACCAAAGGCCATAACATGCTTAGAAAGGGCATTAGTAGTAAAACCCTTCTTAATGCCATAAATATGTTCTCTAATCCTGTCACGAAGACATTGATTAGTTTTACCTACGTAAAATGATGAACAACAAGTACACTGGGCAAGATAGACAACATTAGCAGTCATACAATTAGCTTGAACATTAAAAGAAAAACTCCTATGTAAATCAGGGTGTACAAAAGCCACCGAAGTATCAATATAGCTACAAAAATTGCATTTACCACACGGTAGTGTGACACCATCCTTATTAAACATATCCTCACTCTTTAACATTCTGTCACCACAAAGAATCCGCTTCAAGTTTTTCTTGTTCCTAAACACAAACTTAGGATCTGGGCCCACCATATTTCCCAATTCTGGATCAACATGCAAAATAGGCCAAAAGGGTTTAAAAATATCACAAACAATACTTTGATCTCTAGTAAAAAATAAAGGAATACGCACATACTCTGAAGACATCTCATCTAATGTTAAAATGGGCTCTGTAAATTGAGGACCAAAATAAGGAAGGTATAGCTGCTCCCTAATTCAAAGAGAATAATTGGATGATTATTTTTAGAGCTGATAGAGGCCATGGGTTAAATGAACGTGCCTCCATCAAACCCCTTTTGAGGAAAAGGAGGCTATATAAATAATATAAATAATATAAATAATTATACATAAATAATATGTATGACATAAATAAATAATTCATTTAACTTATGTTTGATATACTTCATATATTCTCCACATTCTCTATATTATTCATAAGGTATAGTTAGAATGTATAATTTTTATGTTTTTACTTAGTTTTTATATTTATTCATTAGTCTCCTAGGACTTTTGTATACATTTCCCTTTTAATTAATACTATATAATTAAATAATTAATTGAGGATGAATTGCCATTGGTTGATTTGAATTAATGTTATGTATATATTCTCAAATGTTTTGTTTGTTGTTAAAAGATCTGATGAAGCATTTTTATGTGAAAGTGCTTACCGTGGTATATGTATTAAACAATTTTATTTAGTTTATGCTGCCGTGTTCGTCCATTCAGTATTTTATTTGTTCAGTATATATATATATATATATGTATATATATATATATATATATATATAGATATATATATATATAGATATATATATATATATATATATATATATATATATATATATACTCCTCATTATATACGTATGTTCCCAATAGGCCATTATGATGTTAGCATGTGAGTTTGCACATGGTGTGCCCATGGCAACTCATTTTTGTTGTAGAAAATACTGTTCACCATAAACAAATACATTATTGTTTAAAACCATGTCCATTAACATTGCACACTTTATTATTAAATCTCTTCTCGTGTTTTTTTCTATTAAAAACATCCTCATATATTCAACTCCAGTGTCATTCGGAACTGAAGTGAACAGTGAGTTTACATCTAATGTTACCATGTATCTAATCTCTCTATTAACAGCGAGTTTACATCTAATGTTACCATGTATCTAATCTCTCTATTAACAGCGAGTTTACATCTAATGTTACCATGTATCTAATCTCTCTATTAACAGCAGTTTACATCTAATGTTACTATGTATCTAATCTCTATTAACAGAGTTTACATCTAATGTTACCATGTATCTAATCTCTCTATTAACAGCGAGTTTACATCTAATGTTACTATGTATCTAATCTCTATTAACAGCGAGTTTACATCTAATGTTACCAGGTATCTAATCTCTCTATTAACAGCGAGTTTACATCTAATGTTACCATGTATCTAATCTCTCTATTAACAGCGAGTTTACATCTAATGTTACTATGTATCTAATCTCTCTATTAACAGTGAGTTTACATCTAATGTTACTATGTATCTAATCTCTCTATTAACAGTGAGTTTACATCTAATGTTACTATGTATCTAATCTCTCTATTAACAGCGAGTTTACATCTAATGTTACTATGTATCTAATCTCTCTATTTTTATCTAGACTAGTATATTTTGATAAGCTCTCTATAAACTGTTTAGTGTCCCTAACTATTGTTCCTGTTTGTTCGACTACCATCCTCAACTGTTTCTCCAGATATATAGAAATAGTCTCCGTGAGCCACTCCTTGCTCGACACTATGGGTCTCATTGGTGGGTCTTTAATATCCTTGTGAACCTCAGGGAGGCCTGTGAATGTAGGTATGATAGGTTCTTCTATTAAAAAATATCTATATAAATCAAAATCTATTACATTGCATAAGAACAAATCATATAATTCATCTTGTACTTTGTTATTAATTCTATTCAATTTTATAAAGTCTATATGAAGATATGTTGCTCTGTCCTCTAATAAATTCTGCATCTTATTTTCATACATTTCTGAATCCTGAATAATGACTGCTCCCCCTTTGTCAGCTCCTCTTATGACTATATCTTTATTTAATTGTAGCCCTTTTAATGCCTTTTGTTCATCCTGGCTTATATTATAAAAGTCATGTTTCTTATCTTTATTATTGTTGTACAACTTATTTAAATCACTTTCCATTGCCTTCTCGAAAGCTTCCACTAACGGATGTGTTTGCGGAATAAATGCTGACGGCTTCTTAAATATATTCACTCTATCATTATTCACATTGTTATTGAACATCATTTTGAGGTTTAAACCCCTTGTAAACATTTTTAAATCTATGATATAGTCAATACTGTCAACATCTTTTGCTGGAATGAAAGAGAGCCTTTTGGCGGAACCACAGTATCACTATACTCTAACATGATACTATTGAAATGAGTTGTTTAAAACAGAATACATGATTGGCTGTGAAACAACAGAGATAAGATATTTAAAGGTGGTTCATTTAATATTCCATTAACAGTCTGATGAAGCATTCATGTGGAATGTGAAAGCGCTTACTGGGAACGCGTTATTTTTTGTTTTATTGTGTTTTATTCTAATAAACGGTCAACTTCTCATTGTCGTGGTGTGTCCTCAACCAGTTCTGCTTCAGGGGAAAAAATAACAGTAATTTGATTGCTAGATTATATACATTCATGGTGAGAATTAGCCTGGCTTGTTACAGTGGAAAAGACAATTTAGTGCCAGATGTTGTTTGAGTTTAGCTTTGAATTGGGATAGGGAGGAGAGCAAAGTAATGTTAGCTGGAAGGAGGTTCCATGCTTTGCCTGCAGAGTTTGCAAAGAGGAAGTCACCGGCTACTTTGTTAATTTTAATTGTATTAATTTGTAGTCTGAGGATTGGAGCAGTCTTGGATTGTTGTGGGGGGGTGATCATATTTTTAAGAGCGTGTGTGTTATCTGGGTAATACAGGATTTTATTAGCCATAATCAAAAGGTTATATTGGATTAGACTGGGAAGTTCTAGCCACCCAAGCTGTTTAAGGTTTATGCAATGGTGTGTTCTAAAAGGAAGGCCAGTGGAAAACCTGACAATGTGGTTGTAACAGATTGAGAGTCTATTAAGTACAGTTTTATTTAGATTAGGGAGAAGGGGGGATGCATATAAAAGTGTTGAAAGCAGGTGGGAGCGAGCTATGGCAACCATAGCCGGAGGGGTTAGGAAGGCTTTTATTCTAAACAGTGACCCTAGTTTTTTATTGATGGTTTTGATTGTTTGGTTTGCATGAAGGTCAAATTTTAGGTTATTATCAATTATTACTCTTAATAGTTTTGTAGAGGAGTCGGGGGGTGATTATTGTGCCATCTTTTGCATTTATGATGAAGGTAAATGGTGTGGACCTTTGTGTTGAAGAAAATAACAGCATTTTAGTTTTTTGGGGATTTAGCAAAAAACAATGTTCGGAAAGCCAGGTTTCTATAGTATTAAAGGTGGATTGGGTAACAGACCTTAATTCTGAGGGAGACGTGGCTGAGTAAATCAGGATGGAATCATCAGCGTATTGGATACAGCTGACATTTGGGATGACTGTATATAGGTTGTTTATCAAGATGGAAAACAGTAGGGGTCCTAATACAGAGCCTTGTGGCACTCCAAGGGTGTTAGGTAATAGGTTGGAGAGCTTGTGCTGCCTCGCACTGAGGTAGGATTTAAACCATTGAATGGCACTGGTATTTAGACAGAAAGATTGCAGGGTGTGAATCAAAAGTTGGTGATCCACCATGTCAAATGCCTTTGAAAAACCCAAGAAGAGGGCTGAGGATATTTGATTATTATTAATGATATTGGTGAACACTAGTAGGGCTGTGGTTGTGCTGTGGTGTGGACGGAAGCCATATACACAAATATTGTCACCTGTGTTAAGTACACACTTCTTCTTCACCCTTGCCAGAAACCTTTGAATAACACCAAGCAGTGCTTAGAGATAATATTTAACATCACATGCTCCTCACATGAGAGGATACAGCCAACACATTAGCTGACAAATACAGCTAAACTTTACACTTCTATCCTCCCCAAACTTTCCCAGCAAATTAACATAACCTATCACCCTCTGACCAAGTTCTGAGTGCTATCTCTCTCTCTCTCTCTCTCTCTCTCTCTCTCTCTCTCTCTCCCTCTGCAAGGCCAAAAGCACTGACTTCATGGGACCCAATAACGTGCCAGTCTGCCTTCTTGCCTATACAAGACATTGTGTCTCAGACTCACTACTAAGCCTCCTCAGTCTCAGCCTCTCCATTAGATTGTGTCAGAGGAATGGAGAAATTACAGTCATGTACGCTTACTATAAATGTAGATGTTCGAGTGTATTCACTGCAGAAAGTACAGTTGTGTACACTTACCATAAATGTAGATGTTCGAATGTATTCACTGCAGAAAGTACAGTTGTGTGCACTTACCATAAATGTAGATGTTCGAGTGTATTCACTGCAGAAAGTACAGTCGTGTGCACTTACCATAAATGTAGATGTTCGAGCGTATTCACTGCAGAAAGTACAGTTGTGTACACTTACTATAAATGTAGATGTTTGAGTGTATTCACTGCAGAAAGTACAGTTGTGTGCACTTACCATAAATGTAGATGTTCGAGTGTATTCACTGCAGAAAGTACAGTCGTGTGCACTTACCATAAATGTAGATGTTCGAGCGTATTCACTGCAGAAAGTACAGTTGTGTACACTTACTATAAATGTAGATGTTCAAGTGTATTCACTGCAGAAAGTACAGTTGTGTACACTTACTATAAATGTAGATGTTCGAATGTATTCACTGCAGAAAGTACAGTTGTGTACACTTACTATAAATGTAGATGTTCAAGTGTATTCACTGCAGAAAGTACAGTTGTGTACACTTACTATAAATGTAGATGTTCAAGTGTATTCACTGCAGAAAGTACAGTTGTGTACACTTACTATAAATGTAGATGTTCAAGTGTATTCACTGCAGAAAGTACAGTTGTGTACACTTACTATAAATGTAGATGTTCGAGTGTAATCACTGCAGAAAGTACAGTTGTGTACACTTACTATAAATGTAGATGTTCAAGTGTATTCACTGCAGAAAGTACAGTTGTGTACACTTACTATAAATGTAGATGTTCAAGTGTATTCACTGCAGAAAGTACAGTTGTGTACACTTACTATAAATGTAGATGTTCAAGTGTATTCACTGCAGAAAGTACAGTTGTGTACACTTACTATAAATGTAGATGTTCGAATGTATTCACTGCAGAAAGTACAGTTGTGTACACTTACTATAAATGTAGATGTTCAAGTGTATTCACTGCAGAAAGTACAGTTGTGTACACTTGCTATAAATGTAGATGTTCGAGTGTATTCACTGCAGAAGGTACAGTTGTGTACACTTACCATAAATGTAGATGTTCGAGTGTATTCACTGCAGAAGGTACAGCTGTGTACACTTACTATAAATGTAGATGTTCGAGTGTATTCACTGCAGAAAGTACAGCTGCGTACACTTACCATAAATGTAGATATTCCAAGTGTATTCACTGCAGAAAGTACAGTTGTGTGAGCTTACCATAAATGTAGATGTTCAAGTGTATTCACTGCAGAAAGTACAGTCATGTACACTTACCATAAATGTAGATGTTCGAGTGGAGTGTATTCACTGCAGAAAGTACAGTCGTGTACACTTACTATACATTTAGATGTTCGAGTATATCCACTGCAGAAAGTACAGTCATGTACACTTACCATAAATGTAGATGTTCGAGTGGAGTGTATTCACTGCAGAAAGTACAGTCGTGTACACTTACTATAAATGTAGATGTTCGAGTATATTCACTGCAGAAAGTACAGTCGTGTACACTTACCATAAATGTAGATGTTTGAGTGTATTCACTGCAGAAAGTACAGTCGTGTATACTTACTATAAATGTAGATGCTTGAGTGTATTCACTGAAGAAAGCACAGTTGTGTACACTTGCTATAAATGTAGATGTTCGAGTGTATTCACTGCAGAAGGTACAGTTGTGTACACTTACTATAAATGTAGATGTTCGAGTGTATTCACTGCAGAAAGTACAGTCATGTACACTTACCATAAATGTAGATGTTTGAGTGTATTCACTGCAGAAAGTACAGTTGTGTACACTTACTATAAATGTAGATGTTCGAGTGTATTCATTGTTCATAGGTTCATAGGTTCATAGGTTGGTACTAGGCTATCAGCCCTAGAGCCTATACAAGCCTAGCCATAACAATTCCCTGGCTATTTCTTCCCACATTATTTACTTTCCTGGACCCCTGTCTAGCAGTTATCACACTTGGGTTATCCTGCCAGGGGTAGCCCTCAGTCGGCCCGAATGCCAGATAATTAGTATTTCTGTGTCAGTTGCTGTTGCTTCAGGACTGATGTCAGGTTGTCAGTTGTATAAAACAGGTAGCTGATGCCATTACATCAGTTTTTCTTGCCCCAAATGTCAGGAGCCCCCAAATAGGGAGCTAAGTTATGATGGAAAAACACCACCAGTAAAAAGTAAATACCAATAGCCCTGTAAGGAGTGAGGAAGAGAGAGAGAGAAGGAGACAGAGAGACAAGGGTCTGGAGGGTGGGAATCCAGGACTGCAACAGTGAATACACTCAAACATCTACATTTATGGTAAGTGTACACAACTGTACTATGTTCCTCATGTTTCACTGTTGCAGTCATCATACTTGGGTTGATTCCCAAAGCTGAAGAATGGGTGGAGGCAGTCAAGAAGAGTTGGGGTTGGCTAGTATGCCTTGCAGGGCTGCAGTTGCAAAGCCTGCCCTGGATTTGGAAAAGATAGGCAGGTGGTAATGCTTGGTGAAGGTATGAACAAAACTCCAAGTTGCAGTTTCCAGAATGTCCCTGGTAGGGACTCCTCTGAAAAAGTCTGTAGAGGTTGAAGTCGCCCTAGTGGAATGTGTTCTGAGCCCCAGAAGGGGGTGGTTTCCCATGGTGTTTGTAACAGAAATGGATACAGTGTGCTATCCATTTGGAGATGGTTTATTTTGATATGGCCTTGCCCTCTGCTCCTAATGCAAAGCTGACTAATAACTGGTCAAATTTCCTAAAGGGTTTAGTCCTATCAAGGCAGAATCTGAGGTGTCTGTGCACATCTAAAGAGTGCAGGATCCTTTCCCCTTTATTTTGAGGATTAGGGAAAAAGGTGGGCAAATGGATAGATTGGTTGTGAGCCACACTAGACACCACTTTAGGCATGAAAGTGGGGTTAGTCCTGAGGGAAGCCCTGTCAGCATGAAAAATAATGAAGGGTTCCACATCCATAAGTGCTTGTAGCTCAAACACTCTTCTAGCTGAAGTGTTGGCCAGAAGCAAGGCAGTTTTCCAAGAGAGGAATTTTAACTCTGCTGATGCTGCAGGCTTAAAGGGGGTAGCGTGAGCTTTTCCAACAAAAAGTTAAGGTCCTAAGCAGGGGTAGGGGCTCTTCTTGGTGGCCTTAAGTTGTTAGCCCCTCTCAGAAACTGTGTGATGAGAGGGTGTGAGAAGAGAGGTGGCTCTGTGCTGTAATGAGCAGAGATGGCAGAGGCATGGATTTTAATAGAAGAGAAGCATAGGCCCCTGTGGAGTAGGTCTGCTAGGTAATCTAGGATGAGAGGTAAGGAGGGCTGTGCTGTATCCTCTCTTTTAGTGTGGATCCAGGAACAATACATTTTCCACTTGTCAGCATAGGATTTTCTTGTACTGGGCCATCTGGCTTCACATATGACATCCAGTACCTGCTTGCTTAGGCTGGCCACTGGAGGAGAAGTCAAGGAATAAGCCAGGCTGCAAGGTTCAGGATCTGCAATTGCGTTTGCAAGAACTGACCCTCCTGTTAAGTCAAGAGAGTAGGGATCTGGGGAGGTACCCTGGAGGCAACGGTGACAGACTGTGCAGTAGTGGGTACCAGTGTTGGCATGGTCAGTCCTTGGTCTTTCCTACATTATCTTGAGTAATACTCTTGTAAGAAAAGGCAGTGGGGGAAATGCATAGATTGAGAGGTTTGCACACTGGAAGGATAGGGCATCCACTTTCCAGGCCTTGCTGTGAGGTACCCTGGTGCAGAATTTGCTGAGCTGTTGGTTGTAGAGGGAGGTAAATAGGTCCACCTTTGGGGTACCCCATTTCTGGGTAACAAGCCTGAAGGTGTTGTGGTTTAATTGCCACTCATGTGGGTCTAGGAGATTTCTGCTTAAGTTACCTGCCAGAGAATTTTGGTTGCCTGGCAGGAATTGAGCTTGCAGATGAATATGCATGGCTAAGGCCGTGTTCCACAGAGTCATGGCTAGCCTGCAGAGTGGGTAAGTGTGGGTTCCCCCCTTTTTGTTGATGTACCACATCACTGTGGTGCTGCCAGTTTTGATTAGTAGAGGCCTCGGAGAGAGTAGGGATCTGAAAGATGTCAGAGCATGCTGAACAGCTAGCATCTCCTTTCGGTTGATGTGCAGATGAATTTGATTTGTGCTCCAGTGGCTCTGAATGCACCTGCCATCCAGATGTGCACCCCAGGCGTAGTCTGATGCATCTGTGGTTAGGGTCTGGGTGGTGTGGGGTTGTGTAAAGGGACGCCCATTGTTGTGGTCGCATGCTGCTGCCCACCAGAGGAACTCTTTCCTTAGACAAAGTATCATAGGTATGATAGATTCCAGGTCCAGAGAATGTTGGCACCAAAGAGTTTTTAAGCACCACTGAAGTTTCCTCATATACAGTCTGGCATATGGAATTTAGTAGAATGCAGGAGGCCATGAACCCTAGACCCTGCAGGATTTTCCTTGTGGATAATTGGGTTCTGGTGACCATTTGAGAGAAGTAGCCTGTCAGATATGTTTGTTTTTCTGGAGTAAAGAATGCCATCTGGGATGCTGTGCCCAAGTTTGCTCCCAGGAATACAATTTTTTGACTGGGGACAAGTTTGGATTTATTTTCGTTGATAGTATACCCCAAGGAGGTTAGAAGATCCTTTACAAATGTCAGGTGCTGCAACAGCTTTTCCTGACTGTCTGCCTGAATCAGGAAATCATCCAGGTAGGGGTAAATTTGAATATTTCTCTGTCTGCAATAGGCAATAGCTGGAGCCAGGCATTTTGTGAAAACTCTGGGAGAAGTGGATAAGCCAAAGGGAAGTGTAGAGAACTGATAATGCATAGGTCCTGCCCTGAAATGTAGATATTTCTTGCAGAAGTCCCTGACTGGGATGTGCAGATAGGCCTCCTTTAGATCTAGAGTGGCTAAACAAGCATCTTTGGACAGCATAGGGAGAAGCTGCTGTAGGGTGAGCATTTTGAATTTTGGTACCACCAGGAAGGGATTTAGAATGAATAGATCTAAGATTGGGCGCCAAGTGCCCTCTTTTCTGGGTACCAGGAAAAGTCTGGAATAAAAAACCTTGGCCAATCTGTTCTGCAGGAACAGGCTGAATTGCCCTTATGGAGAGCAGGGACTGAACTTGGTTTTGTCCGTCTGCCCATTGGTTTGTAGGAAGGTATGGGAATCCTTTTGGGGTTGGCAGCATGTGAAAATAAAATTTGTACCCCTGGGATACTATGTTGAGGACCCATCGATCATTGGTGATGGAGGTCCTGTTTTTTACATGGTGGGCAAGTTTTTCTCCTAGGGGCAGGAGCAATTGGGCAGAGGTGAATAGAGGAGTTGAGAAGTCATTCTGAATTCTTTTCATAAGGGGGTGGCTTAGCATTCCCTGTTTTAGAAGTGGAGGAACTCCATTGCTTAGATCTCTGCATACCCTGAGACTGTAGTCTGGGGGGGGTCTGTTTCCCCTAGGTCTAGTTTGAGGTGGCCTTGAGGGGGCTGGAAAGGACCAATGTTTTGAGGGTCAATGCCTACTGAATCTTGGAGGCTGCACTTGCAAAAAATCTTTGACTGTGCACAGACTTAGCTTTTTCTTCCATTTTTTTAAAAACTCTTCTGCTTTGGTGCCAAACAGATTGTCCTTGTTCAGAGGTTTGTCCAATAATTTTGATTTGACATGGTCTGGCAAGATCTGCTCCTTAAGCCAGGCATGCCTTCTGAGCACAGAACCAGTGACTGCTGCCCTGCAAAATGCTTCTACGGCGTCAAACCCACATTGCAGGGTACGCTTGCTGACTAGGCTTGCAGAGTGCATAAGCTCCTGTAATTCTTTATTTTCTGCACCGTCAGGGAAAGTAGATCTTTTTTTGGTTAATAAGTTCCATAGTATGTTGCTGGTATTTGAGCATGTGGAACTGACAATTTAATGCTCTAATGGCAAGAGTTGCAGAGGTGTATACTTTTTTATGCCATCTGTCTAAAGCTCAGGAATCCCTGTCTGAGGGGTGGGATTCTTAGTTGTAGTTGCTTTTATTCCTTTAGGTCCTTGGGAGATGACATCTGGGTCAGCAGTACGATTTTTGAAAAGAAATTTGTGTGAGTCAGGGACTCTGTAGTACCTGTCAGGTTTCCTGGGAGCAGGGAGTAAAGTATCAGGAGTTAGACTGGACTCCATAAAGATATCATCCACAACATCCAGAACAGGAGGGATAGCTAAGGGTCTGTGCTGTGGTAAGTCTAAAAATTCCCTGAGTCTCTTTTTGGACTGAGGATAATCCTGGTATTCCCAATGGAAATGCTCTCGCAAAGTTTGTAGGGTTTCACCAAAAGAAAAATCCTCTGGAGGGGATGCAGAAGGAATGGATTCCTCTGCACCTGAGTCCTCATAAGGGCATGTCTTCATAATCAGAAACCTCAGAGTTGTTGGACTCTTGGTCAGATAAAGCTGCTGGGGACAAGTCTCTTTTTCTTTTAGCAGGGGAAGGCTGGCTTCCTCTAATCAACATGATCAGGTCTTCCTCCACTTTAAGCATCTATGATTGTGGCAAGGAAGCAGGCGCTTGAGTTTGGGTTGTCAGTTTTTTAGGCTTAGCTCATACTCTTGGCCTTAAAAACTCAGTAGTTTTGAAAAGAATTGAAGATGTGAAAGAAATCGTCGGTTTGTGTCGAATATCGGTAGTCCGAAGAACTTCCTCAGAAGCTGGTGCCTGCACAATGGTTTCGGACCCATCCAAGATAGAGACATCCGCAGGTTCTGTAGTCAAAGAAGAGTCTTTCGGTGTACTGGACTCCGAACGGGTCTCGGTAGTGGCCTGAAAATCCATCGAAGCAGGCATCAGGAGCTGTGAAAGTGCCTCACTGAGTACCAGCGAACTGACGACTAACTTAACGGAAGCATCGTCGGCAGTTTTGGACCTGTGCGCTCTGTCTCTGTCTTTATTCTTACATTTTTTCAGAAGATCGAGAATGAAAGTATTTAGTTACAATAAGGGCCCGACGACGAACAGTTTGGGCGTTGAACAAAGCACAAAACTGGCAGTGAGGTACAGCGTAGTCTGGGCCTAAACAGATGACACAGTAAGAATGCAACTCTCAGTGTGGTATTTGCTTTCCACAGGCGAGGCAGTTATTAACTTTTTCTGACATCAGTTAAAGCAAGAAAAAAAGGATCCCCAACAGGGTACTTAGCTTTAGAAGACTTCAAGATGATTCAATTTCGGAAACAAAAACTCAGGTAGCGGCCAACCAGCACTCATGCGAACTGCTTCTGCTTCGGGTTCCACAGCAAGAAAGACTGATGTAATCACGTCGGCTGCCTGTTTTTATACCACTGACTACCTGACATCAGTCCTGAAGTGACAGCAACTGATGCAGAAATACTAAGTCTCTGGTATTCAGGCCGACTGAGGGCCACCCCTGGCAGGATAACCCAAGTGTGATGACTGCAACAGTGAAACATGAAGAACATCTATGGTAGTCATCCGATTCTGCATGAGGGGATCCTGTACTAACCCTGGAAATTATAAACCTGTGAGTCTGACCAGCCTTATCTGTAGAGCAATGGAACACATTAACATGAAACTTCTTAACAAGGACATAGGTAGTCTACATGCTTCAGATCCGTATCAGTTTGGGTTTGTCAAAGGCAGATTATGTCTCCTAAATCTGGTGGACTTCTTTGAACAAGTCACTGATTTATTACATGCAAGCTAATTAGCTCACACTAACAACCTAAACCTGGCCAAGGCCTTTGATACCATCCCACATTGGGGTTATTAATAAAGTAATCAAACTAAACATAAACCCCAGTGTTACCCACTGGATAGCAAGCTGGCTTTTTGCTAGAATCCATACTATTAGTGCTGGAGACACTCTGTCATTGAAAAGAGTAGCTACCAGCAGTGTCCCCCAGGGATTGGTCTTGGGACCACTTCTCTTTTGTATTTATTTATTTCTAAAGTGTCATAGCCTTCAATAAGGTCCTTTGGTTGACTAAGTTTGCAGATGACTACAAGCTCATAGCTCAGAGTTGCTATAAACTTTGGAGGGCCTAACACATATAAACAAGTGGTGTCTGGAGCACAGCCTTAAAGTGAATGCACCCTTGCATCTACAACATAGGTGACACCCCTTCAAAAACTGATTCTGTCATTAGGGACCTGGGCATTTTCTTTGACAACGAACTATCTTTTCATCGCCATGCATGCACTGTAGTTTGTAAATCCTTTAATCTGTCTAGACTCATCTCAAGGGGTATATCTTCAAGGTTTAAGAAAGTCATCAACCCTCTCCACACCTTCCTCATCAGACCAATAATCATATATAATACCCCCATGTGATATGTACCTGTCTAAGCATATGACTTAGCTTGAGAGACCACAGCATTTACTCACTAAGGCAGTCAAGGATATGTCTACCTTAAGCTATACTAACCACCTTAGAACTCTCTCTGTCTCTCTTTTCTGTGTCCTACAGACTCTTGAGAGGGGATCTTTGTCAAGCCCATAGAGCTTCAAAGAACCAAGTCCTATGTGACTTCCTACATAACTGCTAAACAAATAACACCCTAAACATTTGTTTGAAAGATCTAAATTTCCCGTTACATAAATAGGACTTGCTTATGAAATAGATATCTCTCCCAGAGAATCCCTCTTCTATGGAATATATTCCCCCTTAGATGTAAAGCAAAGTAACTCCTTAACCCTCCTTAAACATAATCTGGATGGATGAAGGCATGGAAAATCATAAATACATGTTAGGTCTGGCCCCTCAAGTCATCACTGAAAGGGGTTGAAATTAGGTATAAATTATTAATGTTGATGGGTGTTCACAATTTGTGATCTCTAAGCTAGACTACAAATGGTCTCTCAGATCAATAGCTTAGAATTAATATATGACTCTATGAACATGTAATAATAAATGCCTTTTCGGACCTTGCTAAAGAGTTCAATATGATTCTTTCTGCTGGCATTATTGACAAACTCGTTAGTCTAAATATAAACACCTATGTCTCATAGTCAGTTATGAACTGGCTTTCCTATCAAATGCAAACATTAAGAGTAGTGGCACCTTTTCATCTAAAAGTCATGTGACTAGTGGTGCCCTCAGTGTTCTGTCCCAAGTTCCCTCCTCTTCACTATTGGCCTCTCTGATTTAAAAGCAGATGTTTAATCTGTAGCTAAGCAAGTGTACCAAGAATGTGTTACTGACTCCCCCATGGATATTAATTTCTTTGAAGAGGGGCTTGACAGAACTAACATTTGATGTACTGAACATGGCTTAAGTTTAACATAAAAATGCACCATATTTTTAGCTGCTTTTCAGAAAGAACCCATCCAACTCATTACACATAAATGAGATCTCACTTAAGATTGACGTAGACATTACAGACGCAGATGCCTTCACTGAAAATGAACTATCTACCTTCTATCATCTACCAGCTATTGTTAGGAAATACTTCTACTTGTCCAGTTAATTCCCAAAGGTATATCTTCCAGGTCCACGGATGTCATAAACCACACTCTGTTGTTCCCTCATCAAGCCAACTATAGAATGCAACACATTTTGAAATGTAAATCTCAAAACACCTTGTCCAACAAGAATGACTGCAATGTTTTTGAACTAAAACAAATAAAAATACTAAGTTTTCATAGCTAGCCATACAGACTAAACCCCCCTTCAATTTTCTCTGAGTCTTACCAGCTTCTAAGTACTGGTTTCTGCCTCCAGGCTATTAAAGATTTGCTAGTCCTCCCTCCTCCTCCAATGAAATACTAGTAAGTCTTTCTGCACCAATGAAATACTGGTAAGTCCTCCTCCACCAGTGAAATAGTAGTAAGTCCTCATGCATCAATGAAATACTGGCAAGTTTTCTTCCACCAATGAAATACTAGTATGTCCTTCTCCACCAATGAAATACTGTTAAGGTCACCTCCACCAATGAAATACTGCTAGTAAATTCTCTTCACCAATGAAATACTAGTGAGTCTTCCTTCATCAATAAAATACTGGTAAGTCCTCTTCCACCAATGTAATACTGGGCAGTCCTTCTCCACCAATAAAAGACTGGTAAGTCCTCCTCCACCAATAAAACACTTGTAAAACCACTTGCTCCAAAAACTTCAAAAGTCACTGCAGCATTAACTGGACCTCTTGGAGATATGTTCCTTACGCAAAGGGGTCTACTTCATGATGTCGAAAGCCGACAATATTGAAGCTGATATTGTCGGCACCACAACATCAAAAGCGTAGGGGGAGATTTCCATTTACCTCAATGCAGTGTGGTCTCGGAGTTGAAATATTTAAGTAGGATGGGTGTGAGGGGTGCAGGGGGACCTGTCCCCCTGCCTACGATAATTAGTTTTTATTTTTGTTTTTTTTTGTTTTTTTTAAACGTTATTCGATGTTTTACTACATCAATCACTAGAGGTCGACCTTTAGTGATTTGATGTAGTAAGATTTCGATAACGTGATATAGACACATACAAAGTATCTGCAACCTCTAGAAGAAGATCCTGTTGCAGTTACCTAATGAAACTGCAATGGTGTTGTGACCATTTTACAAAACAACAATAACAAAACCTCAGAAACACTCAAACATGGACCATATTTGAGTTTAAAAATTCAACAGAAAAAGCTTATTTTTTCCTGCAGGGGCAAGCCCCTGCTTTGAACCTCCATTTTGGGGCTGTACCCCTACTACTTATATATGCCAGCTCTGAGATTGCACTATCTCAGGGAAAAGGGGAAATCTCAAAAATACTCCACTCTCAATGTTTAATACAAAGTCTCTGGAGCTGAATATCTGTGACTGTCAATAACAGCTAGGGGCATTAGTGTTATGTAACACACTGTCATCATTTAATAGTTTCATAGTTGGGGCATTTGTAAGCCTAGCCATAGTGATGTGGCTTTCGCCACCCCATGAAATGGTACAAAAATGCACAGAATAGATTTAGAATACTGTGCCTCTGTCTAGTAGTGACACAATGAAGGTCCCCTTATATAATAGAATTAGTTTACTGTGCCCCTGTCTAGTAGTGACACAGATGTGACCCCTGGGGTAAACTTACGATCTCCCATCCACTCATCAAGATTTCTCTTGAAGAGAGTCAGTGAGGGGCTCTGCCTAACATGAACTGGGATCTTGTTCCAAAGCATGGGAAGCCTTTGGGTTATGAATCTATCCCTCCAGCATGTCCTATTCATACTTGTGCAGAGGTTTAAGTCTTTAGCTCTCGTGGTCCTGATGGATTTGGATTTTTTGAGGTGGAACATGTCCATCAGTTCCTGATTGGACATGGCCTTGTACGTCAGGCAGAGATCACCTCTGAGCAGGTGGTATGCTACTGAATAGAGCTGGAGTTTCTTTAGTCTGGCAGAATAAGACATATGTTGAAGACTCTTGATCCTCTTGGTGAGGTACTTTTGTGGTCTCTCCAGCTGTTGCAAATGCCGGGTGAGGTACATACCAAATGGGGCATTGTACTCAATCATGGGTCTGATGAGGGAGGAGTATAGGGGTACAATGACATCCTTGGATCTGGATGTGAATCCCTTCATGATAAGGTGTGCAAGGTAGAATGTTTTTCTAACCACTTTGGCAATGTGGATGTCAAATGAGAGGTCGCTGTCGACTTGGGTCCCTAAGTCTCTGATTACTTTTTCCGTACTCAGTGGGTTGCTGTCTATGTGATAATTTGTGGGTACTTTGTTTTTCCCAAAGGGGATGACTATACATTTTTTGGCATTTAGTTTAAGGCCATGACTTCGGCACCAGTTGTCCATTTCTGTGAGGCCTTTTTGTAGGATGTATGTGTCTGCTGGTGTATCGACTATGGCGCCTAGTTTGCAGTCATCTGCGAACTTTGTCAGCCACAACCCTCCCATGTTTGCTTTAACATCTGAGAAATAAATGCCGAACAAGAGGGGTCCCAGGACAGATCCCTTTGGGACACCACTTGTGACTGGCTTTGAGTCTTACATTGCTCCAGCAATTTTAACTTTATGGGTTCTGTCCTTTACCCAGTTTGCAACCCATCTAGTGACATAAGGGTTTACGTTTAAGCTGTTGAGCTTATCTATGATGCCTGAGTGGGGTATTGTGTCGAAGGCCTTAGCCAAGTCCAGGTAGGCTGTATGGACTGCTTTACCCTCATCAATGGCTCTAGTGACTGTTTCGAAAAAGTCAACCAGGTTCAAAAGGCAGGATCTGCCCTTTACAAAGCTGAACTGGGTGGGGTCAAGTGTCTGTAGGTCCCCTATGTCTCTGTTTATGAGTTCCATAATGATTCTTTCCATAGCTTTGCAGACCAGGCTGGTTAAGCTTATGGGGCGGTAGTTCCCAGGGTCTGTAGAGGTACCTCCTTTGTGGAGTGGTACCACTGTTGCTGTACGCCAGTGTTCAGGTACATATCCTGTAGTAAGGCTAAGGTTAAATAGCATTTTTATGTGCGGGTTTAGCTCCTCTTGGAGTTCACGTAGCATGCAACCCGGGATACCGTCAGGTCCTATTGATGCTGTGTTTTTAGCTTTGTTGAAGGCGGTTCTCACTTGGACATCTGAGATGACAGGGAGATTACATTCAGCTGGGATAAGTATTTCTTCTTTTGGGGGTGAGGGAGGGGAGAAATTTGCACTGAACCTGTCAGCCAGAATGTTGGCAATATCTGTGGGTTCAGTGTATTTTTTGTTGTTGTGAACTAACTCTGAGCATATCTGAGGGTTTCCGCCCAGGTTTCTAACATAGCTGAAGAAGGCTTTGTGGTTATCTTTAGTGTCCTTAGCGATTTTTGTCTCAAAGTTGACCTTGGATGTTTTTATGAGAGAACGTAGTTTTCTGCTAATGTTGATCAGAGATGTCTTCCCTTTATGGGATTTTGCTCTGTCGTGCAGTAGCTTCCTTCTTTTGTTATACAATTTAAGTTCTGTCCTGATGATTAGCCAACCCCCTAAATTTACTTGTTGTTATCCTTTTTTCTGACCACAGAAACATCAGCTGTCTATTCTTCTAGTCACTCCAAATTACCCTCTATATAGTAGACGTATGATCAGAATCAGCACAGTCTCCGTCCCACTGTTTGCAGTTGTACTGTCTATGCTCACGGTAGCAGAAGACAACATGAGAACAGGTCACAGAAATAACTTAATTGAAGGTGTCAACATGTCTGAAATCAGCTCTGCCCACTGTCTACATATTTAATCAATACATTCTGTCTTAATTAAATGAATTTCATCTCCTTTTACTTCCTCTAAGACAATTGGCATTATTTCCTTAATGCTGCTACATATTTCTGATCCAAACACTTGGAGAAATCCTGCAACAACCTCAAATTTAACATTTCTCTTCCTAAGGGCCATTACTTTACCACATGCCGGTAGTCCCTCTTAACCGTCTCTTTGAAAATATTCTGTCCCTCCTTTATAACAAACTTTCACAAAGTTGTGATCTAACTTCTGAACTATCTCTTTCAAATAGCCTTATTGCAACAACCGCCCATTCAGTTATTTTATACATTGACCTGTCCTTATCTTATATTCTTGCAAATTTTTGAGTCTCTCAGATGATCCACAAATACATTTACATTCTGTATTGTAATTATGACACCAATGTACTTCAGTGAATAAAAGTAATTTTTTTCCCTTATACTAGATGTAACTTAACACAAACAAAAACTAGGAGAACTTCCATTAAAGTGCTGTGTTGTAGAAAGAACTAAACAAAGTATATAGTCAACGCACCCACCGCAGCCAGGATATGTACAAGAATAACTAGGTAGTAGTGAACTGGCTGAACTTAGCAATAAAATATTAGATTTAATGAAGTGAATAAAACCAGATAAGCACTTTCAGATCATAATGATCCTTCCTCAGATCCATATAAAAGAACAAGATGAAAGGCAGTATATATATATATATATATATATATATATATATATATATATATATATATATATGTATATATATCTACAACATTTTTAACCAATCAGCATAGGTAAAAGGAACAACTCCTTTCTTTTTATAGATGTCACTTCTGGTGTACTGTTAACCAATCAAAGATGTCTGTTTAGCCTCTGCCTTTTTAAAGCTGGTTTCAGTGGCTAGTTCATATTAAGTTCTGGGGACTTACATGCTTGCAACTTCCTGACCCACGACATTTCTATTAATTCTGTGGCATTATCAATATCTCCACCCGTAGGATTATGTTCCACAATTTGTATTGCCCCGAAGTGGAAGCTATGTCCTGTATTCTCCTGAATGTTTCATCAGGGGATTCTTTAGATCCATGAGCCTTATATCACTTACATGTTTTGAGATTCTCTCTTTCGGTTGTCTAGTAGTTCTCCGTGAATTAAAACTACTGCAGCGATCATATCTAGCTAAATAAACACCATTTTTAGTGGTACAGTCTGTACAGAAATTAAAATAATATTTATTCTTAGTCACAGGATGTATAAACTCATTCTCAGTTATAATATATCTGCAGCTAGTACATTGATGACAGGGATGTGTACCTTTCCAATCAGAAACAATTGCTTTCCGCCTTTTTGAATCATTGCATAATAATTTTCTTCAGATTCCAGTTATTTCTAAAGTGAAAACGAAGTGTATCACCTACTGTTTCCTTTAACTCCTCATCTAATGTCACTATCTTCCAATTACCCTTTATTAGATCACATATACACTTCAGGTCATTTGAATATCTGAGGGCCATTCTGATAGTTCTCTTTTCCTTCGACTTATATTGGGGTTACCATTTGGGTCTTCTCTCAACAAATATGGTTTCCCTTCTTTCTCCCTCATCTCTTTAGTATGGTTTTGCATATGTCCTACCTCCTACGGAGCACAGCCTCTTTGTATAAATTGATCACCCATTGTCTGAATTGCTATGTCAAAGTCTGGATCTCTTGTATGGAGCCTAGATGTTCTTAAAAGCTGCCCTTTCAAAATGTTTGTATGGATGTTCTTAGGATGCATACTGGATCTAGCAAGAATATTATTCTTCCAACAATCTTTCCTATAAAGGTTAGTATGCATTTCACCATCTGCATTCTGTGTTGGCTATATATTTTATTAGATACATAACATATGGCTATATGTCTGAGGTGTTGACGTATTTTCCACAACTTCTTACTGCTTCATGAACTACCTGTTTATTACCCGCTAATCACAAAGACAACAATATCTGAAGCATACCTAACAAATGAAATGTTTGTAAGAGTGACGGCTGAAGTTAATATGCCATTTTAATGATACTCTGCAAACAGACTAAATTACAACAGTATGTAAGCAGCTCATCGATTGGTTCTTGCTTTACACCAGGCTAATTACAATGGTATGTAAGCAGCTCATCGATTGGTTCTTGCTTTACACCAGGCTAATTACAATGGTATGTAAGCAGCTCATCGATTGGTTCTTGCTTTACACCAGGCTAATTACAATGGTATGTAAGCAGCTCATCGATTGGTTCTTGCTTTACACCAGGCTAATTCCACTTCTTCTACTTCTCCTCATTAAAGTTTAGAAAATACTACGAAACATAGCTAATGTACTCAGCATGGATGTGCCCCTGCATGCTATTTATCCTCTAATGCATATACGTTCAAATTCTTATCGTTCATTTACACTTATGTTACATTTTCAGATATTTCTATACTAGTCAGATACTATAGCAAAATTGTAACATATTTCTGTACAAAACATAATACAATAAAATTGAAAACAGTTCTTTTCCTTTCTATGTATCAATATGTTTTCATTTGTGTACTGGTTTTGTGGAGATTTTCTGCCTGGTTGGACTATCCCAGTAAACAAACATCAATAAATAAATGAAACAATTTTGATAAACTGGTGCTTCACTGCCTGTTCTGCTGTGTGTTAAATGCATTACCTTTAGTAAGACACTGCAAACTGGGAAACGTTGTTTATAAAATGGCTATAAATAACATAACTGAAGCTGAATCTCATAAATGTTATTACAGGACTCGAAATGCAACAAGACATAACTTTTTTCCTTTGTGGACTCCTCTCATACAAAAACAATAGGTTTTGCAATGAGAATTATAATGTCAAACAAAACATCTAAAGTTGTTTCACCTGATTTGAGTTTCTTCAAATTATGCTAAGAATTTATTTTTATATAGATATTGCTGCACTTGTTTTTAAGCTGATTACCATTTGTGCTATCGATGTAAGCTTGAAATGTGAAAAAGCATATTGCATACTTTCAAGCCAATTTGAATTAAATAAAATGAAAAGTTAACTTCTGGGTGGGAATAGACATGTTTCATGATGTTATAAACACCCTACATTTTAGAAAATATTGTACATCTAAACTATTGTGTCTATATCAGCAGGTGTGCATATTTTCAACATAACAGAACAACACCAAATGGCTAAATGTATGCTTGCAATACATAGTACAAACTTCACAAAATCATGTTTATTTGTCCATAATAATAAAATAGGTTTAATGCTCAGATACAAATTTAATCCTAAAGTTGGTCCATACTTAAATATTAAATATTAAAATATTACATATTAGTGTAAATAGAAATGTAACTACTCTGTGTTTGACTGGAGCTTAGTATAATGCAATGTAAGCAAATGGAGCTTTTCTCCCTGATCCTCCACTGAAAATGGATAATACACGGTCAGACTTTCCCGGTAAACAAAGAAAATTAAGTAATAAAATAAATAATACTTATTGCATATTGCACCTCTCATTTATTACTGCCTGTCATGGATTGATACTGCCATTGGCACACCATATAAAGGATGGATGGTGCAGATGGGGTTTGAATCTTACCACTTCCCATTAGTTGTGAAGAAGGGTCCAAGATGGCACTAATGAGATGGGCCCTCAAGTCACATCACTGATAACCAGCAGGTTAAATTAAAAGAAAGTGCACAGAAGTCTCACTGGATAATCAATTAATTTGTAAAATATGGCCTCAAGAGCATAAAGGAAGTATACACTGCTATCCTGGAAGTGAGTTTCTAACATCCACCCCTATATTAGACAGCACACAGTCCACCTACAGAGCTAAGTCTTTGGCTGAGTACCACTGTCTCTCTGTGAACCACAGTGTCTTCCAGTACCCCTTACCCATTCATGCAAAATGCTTTTCACATGTTGTTATTTAGACACACACACACACACACACACACACACACACACACACACACACACACACACACACACACACACACACACACACAGGATTCCTGAAGAAGGCAGGGAGAATTCTCCAGTTCCCATAGTTTTTTTTCTGGCACAGTAGTGGTGATATCACTCTGGGTATGACTGGAGACCACTGGCTAACTGTTGCTCTTGCTCTAACCAAATATAAAATTATATAGATTAATATTTCTCCTGGTAGTATTCCCAGCCAATATAGCTAAGTGGAGACAGATGTCATAGCTTGATAGCCTACAATGGTAAATGATAACACTCTTCTCAGATAATAGACAACAACAATAATTCATGTATAAAAAGCATCTTCAAGAACTTAAAGAAAATAAACTTTACTTGAATAATAATGCAAAAAGTACAGCTACAAATTAAATATGCACATGAATACAAAACTGCACAGAGAATATCAAAATAACTTTCAGCTTGCTTTACTGGATAAAGTATGTGCACAAAGTCTGATCTACAGATAACCAAATAAGATAGTTATTTCTTAATAAAAATACTGGATCTAACTCCTCTAAGACAAAAGAAAATAATATACATATACAGACAGATGCAGAAAGCACTTGCAGGAATGTGCCATGCTCTTCCAAGCATACTAAGACATTTCAATTCAGAGAGCCAAGAAATGCTCTTTTTCTGCAAAAAAAAAACAAAACAGAAAAACAAAAAAAAACATTAGCTTACTTTTGTTCCATGACAATAGTAGCTAAAATAGCTCTACCATCTATAAAGGACATGGGCTTAATTACATTGGTTGAGAAACAATAGAAACTCCCAGAACACAAGATCTTACATACTTTTTTTTAACGGTCTGCCTTTTAATATCTGCTTTTTTTCACAGTTCCAGCTACTACTTTGAAGTAGATATTAACTGCATTTCATGACCCTTGCTAGTTCAGGATGACGTGGATTCATGCATTCCCTGTCTGTTAATCTCTTTTTATTTTTATAAGAGTATAGGTCGCAGGATTTATAATGTTATGCAGACCAATTACCTTTTTATTAGTGGGAAATAAGAAAGAAAAAAATACAAAAAAAATAACATCTTTCAATCAGTTTACCTTAGCCTGCCTCCTGGCACCACACTACCTCACATATTAACATAATATCAAATTGTGCTAAAGCAACATATAACACATCCATTAGCCCCCAAACTACTCTTAATTCCATATATAATAACAAAAAGTAACTGTTCTCTGTCACAAAAGATCATTTCCACCTGTCAGTCAGACTAAGCACCATTGTATGTTACTAAAATATTTTCTGTTACTGTCGACTATATAAAATTATAATTTCTCAGTTAAAAATTAAATTCTAAAGGAACGTTTGTTGAAATAAGAATTGCCAACTATCTGCTTCTAATTTTCTTGCATCACCTCTTCTCATGTCACGTGAACCTGGATGCTGAGGATGGAAAGTCCTACAGCATGAGACAGGGTGGTACAAGATGGGAATCGTTCTTTTGTTAATTCTGTAACATAAAGAAAATGATACACTTTTTAAATCCCCACCATTGTCCTGCTAACCTGTTTTCCTATCCTCTTCACTGTAACATGCAAGACAATTGAAAGACAGCAATACTGGAAAAAGAGGTTGTTAAGGACTGAATAAGTAATATACATGGGATGAGGCTACAGGAAGCAAAAATCTGTTTCACGTATAATAATCCCTTAATGCAGAGAAAATTATATTCTTTACTTTATACTTCACAATCATTTCTACAGTTGCTTAGCTTGACGCTTCATGTCTAAAGCATGGGTCAGTGTATTAATTGATTTGAATGACATATAGCTTAGCAAGCATTTATCTGTCACACCTACATGATACCATACAAGTCAAACAGAAGCCAACAAAACAGTTGGCAATAAATAGAGGTTTGCAGACAGACAGTTACTAGAAAATAGGGCAAGGTGCTGGAATTGTCCTTGGTCATACAAATCAATTATTTTTTTATAGAATGCATTTTTATTGATTTTCATAAACATAAACATACATATACAGTATGTATATTAAAATATTTACATAGTCAAAGCTTAAAGTGGAGAAACAATTCCAAAAACAAACATTATAAAACCAACTGTCTATTTACATAGGATGTGTATTCTTGAAAAACCTTGTTTTCTTGAACGTATCTTTGAATAAGATTATAATTTCTTACAGTCTTCTATTTCCAGCACTTGATTTACTTTCTGCCAGGCAATCCTTAAGAAAGTAAATAATTCTGTTCTTTCCTTGATTGTTTTCAATTCCAACTGTGAGACTGATAAAACCATGTCCTCGAAATGTTTAAAACTGGGAGGAGTTACAGCTTTCCAGTTATGTGTAATATATTTCCTTGCAATAGCAAGAAGAGTCCACAAAATTACATATTTTTGCCTTGGAACACAAGCTGGCACAGGTGTATTCAACAAAACTAGAGATTTTGTAAGTTGGAAATTATCAGTGAATAGTGCCTGTAACAAATAGTTAATATTTTCCCAACATTGTTTAAGTAAATGGCATTCATAGAAAATGTGTTTCAAATCGGCTATTGATTGTGATTTACATCTTCAACATCTATTTTCTTTATTATATATTAGTTCTAATTCGTGTGGTGTTAAGCATGTTCTGTGTATAAATTGCCACGTGAAAAGTTGCCAGTATAGTGATAAAGATGTTAGTTTTGGAGATGTAAACATTAGTTTTTTGTCTTTATCATTTGACATTTTACCATTAACTGTTTCATAGTACTTTCATATATTTTGTTTATTGACATCAAATACAGAAGGAATCACCACGAATAAATACCTCCGCTTGTAGCATAAAAACGTCTTTTATTGCAGAATGAAATGAGCGCTTTCGCATAGAAAAACTATGTTTCTTCAGATATTTTGTTTATTATGAACTCTTGTTTCTTTAACTAATTTGTACAATACTGATAAAATTCCTTTCCCATTTTTGGGAAATTCCATCAGCGTTACTAAAGGGTCTATATTATGATATTTCATGCTCAGAAGGGCGAATGACACATAATCAACCCCATGTAAGTGAAAGTTTACAACGTCGAAACCTCAGAACAGCGAAAAAACAAAACAAAAAAAAAAAAATGTAAAACATTACATAATGTGGGGAGCTTCGCCCCCCACACCCCCCTACTTAAATATATCAACTCCGAGATCGCACTATAGTGCTGAAAAGGCAAAGTAGCGAAAGCGGCCAAACAAATTCTTTCCCAGGGAAATAATTCACTGAAAAGCCACTTCGCTATTTTGCCTGTTTGCGCTTTTCAGTTCGACAAAGACGCATTCTACAACCTGCGTCTGCGACAGTGTAATAAGGAGCCTTATTAACTGCTTTATGAACTTAGGAACCTTTTCCCTGGCAGACTTCTGCATTATTGCCTGTTGGTTTAAAACTGTTTGTCTTAATCCCTCCAGTGTTAACCACATGTTATTTTCAAGGTTGAACTCACTAATAATGTGCTCTATCATTAGTACTTTATTAGTGTTTATCAACTAATGCCAGTAAATTAGGCCATTCTTACTAAGTGTTTTAACTTTTACTGAGTCCTGAGTTATACTATAGCAATAACCCACGCCTGGGTGTGGGTAATGCTGGATTTACCCACGGTTGGCGTGGTTTGGTCCCGAGGGCGAAGCCCAAGGGACCAAACAAAGACAACCGTGGGTAAATCGAGCATTACCCACACCCAGAAGTGGGTTATTGCTATTATACCATGGTGTTAGTTTGCTTTGTATTATATCTGTATTGTTGTTATTTAGGTTTTTGTTAGCTTTTTTTTGTATTCTTCCACTTTTTGTGAGATAAAATAGTCCACACTTTCAGTTTGTTTTTTATTATTGTTTTTGAAGGGATGTAATCAAAAGGGTAGGCGATGCTTGTTATAAAATAGTTTAAGCAGTGTAGAAGTTTATAACGTGTAGTTATGTTTTACTAGTTATGGGTATGTTGAAAAGTGGTGTAGTGTTAATTTTTATTCATTTTTTTAAAATATGTACTTTTAGTAATTGGTCACTAGATGGTGGTGTTGTATGCGGTTTTAGAAGATGTATGCTGATGTGGACGTTTGGTATGGTGTGTGTTTTTCACTTTGCGAGGGATGTGTGGTGTGTTTTTAGTATGTATATTTTTGGAGTTGTGTGTGTATAGGTATTGTAGGGAATATAGGTGAGTGAATGGTTTTATGAGAATGCTTGGTTTTGTTGTGTTATAACTGGTGGTTATGTAGTGTGTGTGTGGTGTATTTGCGACTGCATGAGTTTTGATTTTGTTTGTGTTCGAGGTGAGGGAATGAGAAATATTATATGGGAAATGGTTAATTTTGTCTGTTTTACTTGAATTGTTGTGTGTTTTTTGTTTTTACATTTAGTGTGCGTTAATGTTTACTTGTTGTCGCCGCAGCACGATATTTAGCGACCGGACTTGTTTCTCGTACGATTTACTATGTGCACGCTGGCTGGATTAGCCAATCAGCGTGCACGTTTCTCGACTTTCCGATCTTCGCATGGTATAATATTATTTTGTGTATATGCTATTGGGAATATGAAAAAAGATCATGCTTTTATATCGGGATTTTTGTTTACAAAGTGTACAAACGACTTCAGGATATTGATAATCTATTTAGAATTTATATTTTTGTGTTTCCCTGTTGCCATATATTCCTTCAATAACCAAAGTAAGCTATTTGGTACTATTTCCATATGTTTATTTATTGTATCAATAATGGTTTCTAACCACATTTTTTCATGTACTAGTTTCCATTTGGAAGTACATTCTTTGTTTAACCATACAGAAACTGTTTTTAAAGCTGATGGTTGTATATTTATTTATTTATTTATTTTACATTTGTTGACCGGGCTAGTCTGGCTGGATACATGTCCATTTTCAGCAGAGGCCCGAGGAGAAAAGCTCCACTAAATACTAAGTACATTACAAAATATTACAAATGTTTATAAGTAACAAATTAGAAAATCATAACATCACACAGAATGCAAGATAGATTCAGGAGAAGCACATTTCGATGAGCAGTTAATACCATATTAGCAATTTTACATAGAATGTACCTAGGTCGATTAGTACTGTAAAAGGAGAAGAAATAAGACAGATACTAATAGGAAGAGTGAAGGAGAGATGTAGTATGAGAAAGAAAAAGGTTAGCCTGGTGTACTGCAGGAACAAAGCCAATGATTTATATCTGGTATAAATCTGGTAAGCCTATTCCACCTTCTTTCCATTTGGCAAAATGATGTCAGGGCAACTCTAGGTTTTTTTATGGTTCCATAAGAATTTTGTTATTATCCCTTCAAATTGTTTTAAATATGATTTAGGTGGAAATAGTGAGCAAGGTTGTATAAAATACAGAATTTTCAGGAATATAATCATTTTAATTATAGTCTTTCCTACATGGTAAAAAACAGCTTATTCCATTTTTGTATGAGTTCATTGATATTATCCAAAATCTCTTTATAGTTTAGTTACACTGTTGTGTCTATATCATTTGTAATTTTAACTCCTAAGTATTTGATTGCATCATTTCTAGAGAGATATTTATATTTTTTGTTTAATGCTTCTTTGTTCATATTTATAGTAATATATTGGTTTTATTTTCATGAAATGATAGTCCAGAAATCTTCTTAAACTGTTTTATTGCTTTCCATAGTTCTTTTAGTGTGTTGTTATCTTCTTTTAAAGTCAATAAAATGTTGTCTGCAAATAGTTGAACCTTTAACTCAAGGTCAGTATCTAGTTGAATTCCTTGAATGTTTGGGTTTGCACATATGACATTTGCTAACGGTTCTATTACTAATGAAAATAACAAAGGGGAAATGGACAAGCCTGTTTTGTACCTTTTGTAATGGTAATAGGCTCTGAAAACAGGATCCTATTTTTATGTACGCCAAGGATTTATCATAAAGAGACCTTATTAGTGAGGTAAAATTTTTTTGAAAATCCATACTCCACCAGTGCAAGCCAAAGGTAATCCCGATTCACAGAACTGAATGCACTGTTAATATTTAAACAAATGACATTCATTTTATTCTTTGTTTTGTTTATGAAATCAATAAGGGACAAATATTTCTTTATATTGTCATACAATGGATATAAAAAGTTTACACACCCCTGTTAAAATGCCAGGTTTTTGTGATATAAAAAAATGAGACAACAATAAATCATTTCAAAACTTTTTCCACCTTTAATGTGCCCTATAACCTGTACAATTCAATTGAAAAACAAACAAATATGTTAAGGGAAAAAAACATATCAAATAAAAAATGTACAATAAGCTGGTTGCATAAGTGTGTATATCCTTAAACTAAAACTTTGTTGAAACACCTTTTAATTTAATTACAGCATTCAGTCTTCTTGGCTACACACCTGCCATCAGTTAAAGAGACTCTGATTAACCCCAAATAAAGTTCAGCTGTCCTAGTAGGATTTTCCTGACATTTACTTAGTTGTCTGCTACAGCAGAAGCCATGGTTCGCAGAGAGCTTACAAACGATCAGCATGTTGAAAGGTATCAGTCAGGAGAAGGGTACAAAAAAATTTCCATAGCATTGGATATACCATGGAACACAGTGAAGACAGTCATCAAAAAGTGAAGAAAATATGGGACAACTGTGATTTTGCAAAGAACTGAATGTCCCTCCAAAATTGATGAAAAGACAAGATGAAAACTGGTTAGGGAAACTGCCAAGACACCTACAGCAACACTGAAGGAGCTGCAGGGATTTCTGCCAAGTACCAGTTGTGTACTACATGTGACAACAATCTCCCGTATTCTCCATATGTCTGGGCTATGTGGTAGGGTTGCAAGACGGAAGCCTTTTCTTACACAGAAAAACATCCAGGGCCAGCTAAAATTTGCAAAACAACAATACATCGAGTCTCCCAAAAGCATGTGGGAAAATGTGTTATGGTCTGATGAAATGAAGGCTGAACTTTTTGGCCACAATTCCAAAAGGTACATTTGGCGCAAAAACAACACTTTGCATCACCAAAAGAACACCACCCCCATGGTGAAGCATGGTGATGGCAGTATTATGCTTTGGGGTTGCATTTCTTCAGTTAGAACTGGGGCTCTAGTCAAGGTGGAGGGAATTATGAACAGTTCCAAATATCAAGTCACTTTTGGCCCCAAAATATTCAGGCATCTTTCAACATGGCAATGACCCCAAGCATACATTCAAATCAACAAAAGAATGGCTTCACCAGAAGAAAATTAAAGTTTTGGAATGGCTCAGCCAGAGCCCAGACCTAAATCCAATAGAAAATCTGTGTGATGACCTGAAGTGGGCAGTGCACAAGAGATGCCCTCACAATCTGACAGATTTGGAGTGCTTTTGTAAGGAAGAGTGGGCAAATATTGTCAAGTCAAGATGTGCCATGCTGATAGACTCCTACCCAAGAAGACTGAATGCTGTAATTAAATCAAAAGGTGCTTCAACAAAGTATTAGTTTAAGGGCATGCACACTTATGTAACCAGCTTATTTTACTTTTTTTATTTTTTATATTTTTCCCCTAACAGATTTATTTGTTTTTCAATCAAATTGTACAGGTTATAGGCCACACTTAAAGGTGGGAAATTTTTTGAAATAATTTACTGTGGTCTCATTGTTTTATATCACAAAAATCTGGCATTTTAATAGGGGTGTGTAACTTTTTATATCCACTGTATGTATTTCTGCCTTTCATTAATCCTGTTTGATCCTTCTCTGTCAATAATGGCAACTTTTTAATTCTGTTTGCATGAACTGTCATACATATTTTATAATCTATATTTAATAAATGTATGGATCTATATGAGATATACTCATCAGGTTTTTTATCTTGTTTCAAAATTGGTGATATGTAAGTGTATTTCCAAGAAGGAGGATTTGAACACACTTAGTAATAGATTTAATGCATTATTATATAGTAGTTTAAACATCTCTGGTGTCATATTATCATTACCTGGGATTTTGTTTAATTTTAGTTTCTTGATTTGCACTTTAATTTCTGTCATAGTTATATCTTTATCTATTATTTTTCTGTGTTTGACCTTCTCTAGATTAATCATTGTTTTATGGTTCAATATATCTAAGTATTTTTTGCTGAGGTCTTCTAATTATTTTTCTGAAGCTAAGTTGCCTTTATAAATATCTAATTTAATTTTGTCTATTTTAGTTTGTAGTTCTGCCAGTTCTTTATTCCAATGCTTTTGTTTGTTTTTATACCAGGCTAGTGCCTTCCCATATAAATATGCTTTCATTGCACCCTATATATATAGCTACCTTATATATATATATATATATATATATATATATATATATATATATATATATATATAGATATACATATATATATATATATATATATATATATCTGCTACCTTATATCTATATATATATATATATATATATATATATACATATATATATATATATATATATATATATATATATATATATATGCTATATATATATATATATATATATATATATATATATATATATATATATATATATATATATATATATATATATATATATATATATATATATATATATATATATATATATATATATATATATATATATATATATATATATATATATATGTATGTATCTGCTACCTCATCTGTGAGGTTTAAATATAGAAATGTTTGCATCTCTGCAGTATAGTATTGTTTAAACTCTTTAAGGTTTGCTATATAGGCTGGAATTCTTTCAAAAGTTATTGCATTATGGTTTGAGAAGGGGTAGGTGATTGTTTTGACTTTGCTTATTTTTGTGGTAAGATCTTTTGTTATATACACTCTATCTATTCTGGAAAAGCTCTTATATCTATGTGAGTAATGTGTGAATATCAATAAATTATGTTCAGCATATGTGTTAATGTCCATTAAGTTATATGAGTCAGTAAACTCTGTAAATAACTCTGATAGTGGAGATTTCTTGTGTGTGTTTTTAGCATTTGTGTCCTCTTCTTTTATTATACAATTAAAATTTTCTGCAATTATTGTATTACCTTTGTAATGTTGTATTATGTTCTCTAAATATTGTTTGGCTGCCCTTTCACCCAGTCCTGGTATCCAGTAATTGTTTAGCAGGGTATAAGCCAAACCATTTATTAATATTGACACTAAACAAATCATTCCTCAGTTATCATTGCTTGTATTTATGATCTTGGGCATCAAGTTAGTCTTTCTCCATAACATTAATACACCTATTTGCTTTTTATTATATTCTGAACGTATTTATTTATTTTTTATTTGACATTTGTTGACTGGGAAAGTCTGACTTAGAACAAAGCCAATTTTCAGCAGAGACCCGGGGAGAAATGCTCCAGATGCATGTCTTTGTAATGTGGGAGGAAACCGGAGCACCTGGAGGAAACCCACGCAAATGCAGGGAGGACATACAGACTGCGCACAGAAGGCACCCCCAGCTGAGAATTGAACTGCAGAACCTCTTGCTGTGAGGCAACAACTCTACCACTGCACCATCCCTAACTTGCTAGTACTGTTTAATTATGCATATCGATCTTATTAAAGTCTTGCTGTATAACACATGTTTCTTGTTCATAAAGTATACAATTAAACTTGTAAAAACACTACTTGTACTTTACATAGCTTAAGATATCTTTGTAAGCTTCCTCTTTTACAGCTGTTATTTAAACCACTGACATTGCTAGAAATACATTTCACAGTTGGACTAACTATACCTTTGTATTTAACCATTGTCCTGTTTTTGTGTTTGTGCATAAGCCTGTATGTGTGCTGAAAAAAATGTTACCATTCATTTCATATATGATATAAATGCATCTCATAGACATCCACTTAAAAGGTACAAATAAGAACTGTCTGCATAAAAGGTGGTTTTCAGTATATAAACAGCCAATCATTCCCTTCATGGGATAAAACATCCCATCCTTGAATAGGTTTACCATTCAAGTGACCCCTCTTATCCCTGTTCAACATCTTCCCTCACCTTGCCCCAACTTTAAATACAACATTGTTCCTATATACATCTTATATTTTATCTCACTGTATTATTTAATGTCCTTCAACCAACATCTATTTTCAGTGTAACAGTGTCCATTATATAGTGTCAACGTTTTATTTAGACAACCCTTTATTATCAGTGCATTTCTTGTTTCATTTATCACCATTGTATACACATATATATCCTTTTGCCTATATGTATATTTTTAAGTAACCATTTTATTTTTAGTGTTTCTTTATGCCAGATTTAACATACAACTAAGATGAATGTTAGTATTTGTTGCAAACCCTATGTGTACACAGTCCAAGTAGGTTCATATTTCCTGCTGTTAAGACAACAGAGCCTTATGAAACTTTATTTGTTTCAACATCCAGTCAGGTTAATGAAAACATTGTTATTGTTATAAACTGTAGATTTTAATATATAATAACATTCTGGCTTCTAATGTAATCTCTATGTATAAAATAAATAGCACTTTTATATAGTACATTCATCTGTTGTTTTGAATGTTTTACATCTTTAGATTTAGGTCTGTTTGTATTCATATTATAGGCTTTCATAATGTTCTTGTTTAATAGATAAATCATATCGGGGCTGGGAGAATGGCCTAATGGTTAAGGTGTTTGCCTTACAAACACAAGGTACAGGGTTTGAATCTCACAGGGGATAATTGGCTAGGCTTAAAATGGCTCACAAGGACAGATAGCCTAGTACTAATCTATGAACCTATACACGGTTTTTGTGATATTTTATACTTTAGATAGTATCAGAATTAGTATGAGGTTATTAAGGTTTCATCTGTTTCATATAATCTCTTCGCTTTTACCTTTTCTTGTATCTCACTTTTCTCTATGAAGCACATGAGAATCCTTAGCATTTCATAAATTATACCTGGACTGCCCTTAGTACATTAAACATAACAGTATTGCTGTCATATCTTATTTAACAATTGAACTCAATCTAATCATCATCACAGTTAGTGACTAACTGTGAAATGACATCAGACTTGTTCATGTTAGTCACATATGAATTTCATTTCTTATTTATCAGTCCGGATAAGTGTGCTTGTTCTTATAATGCTTTCATGCCATTTATATCCAACCATGATACTTCTTTATTACATCTGGTTCAGCTTCTTACTGAATACATTTGTGTAGATATATATATATATATATATATATATATATATATATATATATATATATATATATATATATATTTATTTATTTACTTATTAGTTTCTTAGCTGTTAAATTATTATTACTTGTGTTGTTACAAGTAGTTATACTTTCTTTTATAGCTGTTTGTCCTAATACGCATACATATGAGTTTGCATTAACTGTTTATATCAATTGCATCTATCTTGTTCATGATGTAATTTTCTTTGCATATATTACAGTACTTTTGTGGTAATTTCTCTTATTTCCTTTTAGAATTATTAATTCATGCTATGTATATGTACATTGTGAAGGGTGCCAGCCCAGCAAGCTGGAATTCTGTAAATAATTCCATGCTATTTGTGAATAGTAATATGATTTGTATGCTTGTCTTACAAATGTAACCACAGTGTGCCCTGCTGGAGAAGAGCAGAGATGTGTATCCACTATATGCCTGATCAAATGTATGTTTTCATGGCAGAAGTTGGAACATACAGAGTTAACTTGCAAAACTCTGAGAAAATAAGTTGAAATTGTTTACGACTATGCTATAAAGTTAGTTAATGCAAAGAGACAGAATATCTGCAGCTAGAAAATTCTTTCTATTGTCTAGAAACAGAAATAATTACATGTTTCAAAGGTAGAAGTGTGTCACTGTTTTACAACTTCCAGTTCCAGGCAAAACTTCTAAGAAATAGTGATGTCATCCAGCTACCCAGCAGTAATGTGTATTATTAATTTAATAACTATCTCTCAGAGAAAGTCCGGGCATTTGGTATTTGTCTTTGGACCTAATAGCATCCATTTAGCACTTGCATTTGCCTGGCTCTGTAAGTAAGTAATTTAGGTACAGTGATTTCTCCTAGATATAGATAGAAATATAGTAAAGTTTAGTTTAGATGTTTTCTGTATTTATTTGAGACTGCCCTGCAATGTTGTTTTAAAGTATTTCCTGTGATTCTGAACTCTGTTGTCACTGCGTTGAGTTATTGAGTATCGTCTTGTGCTTTTATTATTTATTATTAAATATATTTAAACCTTTTAATTGCGGCTGGTTTGTTTAGAGATATTTCAGCTCTGAGAGTACTTGCAAATGTATTTGGTGACACTGTACAGGCCACTCTTAAATAGCTTTGGCCTTGGTCACACTTACCATTTGAATAACAGTAACATTACACGGTAGAACTGGTCACCCTTTGGGAAGGGCCTTATAGTAGCAGATAAGAGTGGTTAGTGGCAGCTGGTACTACCTTATACTCTGGGCAGAAGGGGGCATAGCTAGTAAACCTGTTCCAGCCTTCCACATGAGTGTCTATGTGTTTGCATATATATCAAACTTCAAAGTGTGTGTGTATGTCAGCTACTTGGGCAGGGACACGAAGTGCCAGATGGATAAAGAGGGTGGTGGAGGTTCTGGCTTGACCATTCATCTGAAATCTTAACCCTACAGCTGTGCCAGTGGGGAGTCTTATTGGGGATCTGGAGAGATAGGGAGAAACCAGCCCTAGACTGACTGTGAGGTCTGTGTGCTCTTAAGGGAAACTGTATTTTACTGTGTGTGTACTTGTCATCCTGAAAATGTGCACAACCCTCACTGGTGAAAATTGAGGTTCCTTGAATACTGGCCCAGTGCAGGGACATCACATACATACTCAACAAACCTCTCAACCTCTTAGAGTAAAAAAATCTGGACAAAGCCTAAAATGATGGGGGGACAAAGGGACAGATTTTAAATATTGCTCTTACAAACTTAGAAAGTTGATAGAATAATAGGTTTTGAATTAGCATGCATTTTCTAAAGGATGTAGAGTCTTAAGCTCAAATGTTTGTCATTCTTTAATTACTTCAATCCTCGGCTAGTTGCCAGAAAAGTACAGATTTTAGGAGGAACACACCAAAAATATGAGACACAAATCTGGACATTCTGTGAAAATCTGTACAGTTGAGAGGTATGATACTCAATAATGCTTTGAAGGACTTGTATTTTGGTGAAAATATGTCCTTGTCACTTTAAGAGTCTTTTGGTTTAAGTTAAGCCCCATACTGCTTTGCTTCAAGTGCTAGTCACTCTCTGTAATCAGGTACTTTCATTTTTTGCCACTTATGAATATGCAAATGACTCTAATGGACTCTAACAGCTTTTTTTATTGTAATATCTCGAGATGGATTTAAAAAGTACAGTTGTGTACACTTACCATAAATGTAGATGTTCGAGTGTATTCACTGTTGCAGTCATCACACTTGGGTTATCTGCCTGCAGGTAGCCCTCAGTTGGCCCGAATACCAAAGACTTAGTATTTCTGCGTCAGTTGCTGTCACTTCAGGGCTGATGTCAGGTCATCAGGGGATAGAAAAACAGGCGGCCGATGCCATTACATCAGTTTTTCTTGCCCCAAATGTCAGGAGCTCCCCAACAGGGAGCTAAGGTATGGTGGGAAAATCACCACCAGTAAAAAGTAATACCAATATCAATACCCCTGTAAGGGGTGAGTAATAGACACAGAGAGAAGAGAGAGAGAGAAGGGGGCTGGAGGGAGGGAAACCAGGACTGCAACAGTGAATACACTCAAACATCTACATTTATGGTAAGTGTATACAACTGTACTATGTTCTTCATGTTTCACTGTTGCAGTCATCAAACTTGGGTTGATTCCCAAAGCTGAAGAAAGGGTGGAGACAGTCGAGAAGAGTTGGGGCTGGCTAGGACTACTGTTGCAAAACCTGTCCTGGATTTGGAAAAGATAAGCAGGTGGCAATGCTTGGTGGAGGTGTACACAGAACTCCAGGTAGCAGCTTCCAGAATGTCCCTGGTAGGGACTCCCTAAGAAAAGCTGTAGAGGTAGACATTGCCCTGGTGGAATGTGTTCTGATCCCCTGAGGGGTTGGTTTCCCATGGTGTTTGTAGCAGAAATTGATACAGTGTGCTCTCCATTTGGAAATTGTTTGTTTTGAAATGGCCTTGCCCTCTGCTCCTGGTGCAAAACTGAGTACTAACTGGTCAGATTTCCTGAAGGGCTTAGTCCTATCCAGGTAAAATCTGAGCTGTCTGTGCATGTCCAAGGAGTGCAGAATCCTTTCCCCTTTATTTTGAGGATTAGGGAAGAAGGTTGCCAAGTGGATAGATGGGATAAGAGCCACACTGGACACCACTTTGGGCATAAAGGAAAGATTAGTCCTGAGGGAGACCCTGTCCACATGAAAGATAATGAAGGGTTCCACAGCCATCAGTGCTTGTAGCTCAGACACTCGTCTAGCTGAAGTGATGGCCAGAAGCAAGGCTGTTTTCCAAGAGAGGAATTTTAACTCTGCTGATGCTGCAGGCTCAAGGGGAGGGAGTGTGCGCTTTTCCAGTACAAAGTTAAGGTTGCTAGCAGGAGTGGGTGCTGTCCTTGGTGGCCTTAAGTTGTTTGCCCCTCTCAGGAACTGTTTGCTAGTAAACCTGTGCCAGCCTTCCACATGAGTGTCTATGTGTTTGCATATATATCAAACTTCAAAGTGTGTGTGTATGTCAGCTACTTGGGCAGGGACATGAAGCGCCAGATGGATAAAGAGGGTGGTGGAGGTTCTGGCTTGACCATTCATCTGAAATCTTAACCCTACAGCTGTGCCAGTGGGGAGTCTTATTGGGGATCTGGAGAGAGAGGGAGAAACCAGCCCTAGACTGACTGTGAGGTCTGTGTGCTCTTAAGGGAAACTGTATTTTACTGTGTGTGTACTTGTCATCCTGAAAATGTGCACAACCCTCACTGGTGAAAATTGAGGTTCCTTGAATACTGGCCCAGTGCAGGGACATCACATACATACTCAACAAACCTCTCAACCTCTTAGAGCAAAAAAATCTGGACAAAGCCTAAAATGATGGGGGGACAAAGGGACAGATTTTAAATATTGCTCTTACAAACTTAGAAAGTTGATAGAATAATAGGTTTTGAATTAGCATGCATTTTCTAAAGGATGTAGAGTCTTAAGCTCAAATGTTTGTCATTCTTTAATTACTTCAATCCTCGGCTAGTTGCCAGAAAAGTACAGATTTTAGGAGGAACACACCAAAAATATGAGACACAAATCTGGACATTCTGTGAAAATCTGTACAGTTGAGAGGTATGATACTCAATAATGCTTTGAAGGACTTGTATTTTGGTGAAAATATGTCCTTGTCACTTTAAGAGTCTTTTGGTTTAAGTTAAGCCCCATACTGCTTTGCTTCAAGTGCTAGTCACTCTCTGTAATCAGGTACTTTCATTTTTTGCCACTTATGAATATGCAAATGACTCTAATGGACTCTAACAGCTTTTTATTGTAATATCTCGAGATGGATTTAAAAAGTACAGTTGTGTACACTTACCATAAATGTAGATGTTCGAGTGTATTCACTGTTGCAGTCATCACACTTGGGTTATCTGCCTGCAGGTAGCCCTCAGTTGGCCCGAATACCAAAGACTTAGTATTTCTGCGTCAGTTGCTGTCACTTCAGGGCTGATGTCAGGTCATCAGGGGATAGAAAAACAGGCGGCCGATGCCATTACATCAGTTTTTCTTGCCCCAAATGTCAGGAGCTCCCCAACAGGGAGCTAAGGTATGGTGGGAAAATCACCACCAGTAAAAAGTAATACCAATATCAATACCCCTGTAAGGGGTGAGTAATAGACACAGAGAGAAGAGAGAGAGAGAAGGGGGCTGGAGGGAGGGAAACCAGGACTGCAACAGTGAATACACTCAAACATCTACATTTATGGTAAGTGTATACAACTGTACTATGTTCTTCATGTTTCACTGTTGCAGTCATCAAACTTGGGTTGATTCCCAAAGCTGAAGAAAGGGTGGAGACAGTCGAGAAGAGTTGGGGCTGGCTAGGACTACTGTTGCAAAACTTGTCCTGGATTTGGAAAAGATAAGCAGGTGGCAATGCTTGGTGGAGGTGTACACAGAACTCCAGGTAGCAGCTTCCAGAATGTCCCTGGTAGGGACTCCCCTAAGAAAAGCTGTAGAGGTAGACATTGCCCTGGTGGAATGTGTTCTGATCCCCTGAGGGGTTGGTTTCCCATGGTGTTTGTAGCAGAAATTGATACAGTGTGCTCTCCATTTGGAAATTGTTTGTTTTGAAATGGCCTTGCCCTCTGCTCCTGGTGCAAAACTGAGTACTAACTGGTCAGATTTCCTGAAGGGCTTAGTCCTATCCAGGTAAAATCTGAGCTGTCTGTGCATGTCCAAGGAGTGCAGAATCCTTTCCCCTTTATTTTGAGGATTAGGGAAGAAGGTTGCCAAGTGGATAGATGGGATAAGAGCCACACTGGACACCACTTTGGGCATAAAGGAAAGATTAGTCCTGAGGGAGACCCTGTCCACATGAAAGATAATGAAGGGTTCCACAGCCATCAGTGCTTGTAGCTCAGACACTCGTCTAGCTGAAGTGATGGCCAGAAGCAAGGCTGTTTTCCAAGAGAGGAATTTTAACTCTGCTGATGCTGCAGGCTCAAGGGGAGGGAGTGTGCGCTTTTCCAGTACAAAGTTAAGGTTGCTAGCAGGAGTGGGTGCTGTCCTTGGTGGCCTTAAGTTGTTTGCCCCTCTCAGGAACTGTTTGATGAGAGGGTGAGAGAAGAGAAGAAGACTCAGTGCTGTAATGAGCCAAGATGGCAAAGGCATGGATCTTAATGGAGGAGAAGGATAGGCGTCTGTGGAGTAGATCTGCTAGATAATCCAGGATTAGAGGTAAGGAGGGCAGTGTAGTGTCCCCTCCTTTAGATTGAATCCAGAAGCAATTCCTTTTCCACTTATCAACATAGGATTTCCTTGTACTGGGTCTTTTGGCTTCAAGAATGATGTCCAGCACCTGCTTGCTTAGGCTGGTCACTGGGGGAGAATTCAAGGAATAAGCCAGGCTGCAAGCTTCAGGGTTTGCAGTTGCGGATGCAAGATCTGTCCCCCCTGCTAAGTGAGGAGGGTTAGGATCTGGGGTAGGTGCTAGGGTGGCACTGGTGACAGGCTGCACAGTAGTGGGTACCAGTGCTGGCATGGCCAGTCCAGGGCAATCAGGATTGTCCTTGGTCTGTCCTGTCTTATCTTGAGTAATATTCTTGAGAGAAGGGGCAGGGGGGAATGCATAGATTGAGTGGTTTTCCCACTGGAAGGATAGAGCATCCACTTTCCAGGCCCTGCTGTGAGGTGCCCTGGTGCAGAATTTGCAGAGATGGTGATTGCAGGGGGGGCAAAGTGGTCCACCTCTGGGATCCCCCATTTCTGGATTAGAAGGCTGAAGGTGCTGGGTTTTAATTGCCACTTGTGTGGGTCTAGGAGATTTCTGCTTAAGTGATCTACCAGTGAATTTTGTTTGCCTGGCAGGAGTTGAGTTTGCAGCTAAACATGCAGCTAAACATGGCTAGCCTGCAGAGTGGGTAAGAGTGGTTCCCCCCTGCTTGTTGATGTACCACATAACTGTGGTGTTGTCTGTTTTTATTAGCAGGGGTTCTGGTGAGAGTAGGGATCTGAAAGCTGTTTGAGCATGCTGAACAGCTAGCATCTCTTTTTGGTTGGGCTCCAGTGGCCCTGAATGCACTTGTCATTCAGGTGTGCCCCCCAGGCATAGTTTGATGCGTCTGTGGTTAGGGTCTGGGCAGTGTGGGTTGAGTAAGGGAAAGTCCCATGTTGTAGTTGCATGCTGCTGCCCACCAAAGAAACTCTGTCCTTAGACAAGGTATGATAGGTATGACGGTTTCCAGGTCCTGAGAATGTTGGCACCAAAGACTTTTTAAATACCACTGAAGTTTCTTCAAATGCAGTCTGGCATATGGAATTAGTAGAATGCAAGAGACCATGAACCCTAAGCCCTGGAGGATTTTCCTTGCAGATAGCTGGGTTCTGGTGGCCATTTGAGTGAAGTAGCCTGTCAGACAGGCTTGTTTTTCTGGAGTAAAGAATGCCATCTTTGATGCTGTGTCCAAGCTTGCTCCGAGGAATACAATCTTTTGACTGGGGACTAGTTTTGATTTCTTTTCGTTGATAGTGTAACCCAGGGAGGTTAGAAGGTTCTTTACAAATATCAGGTGCTGCAACAGCTTTTCCTGACTGTCTGCCTGAATCAGGCAGTTGTCCAAGTATGGGTAAATTTTAATTTTTCTCTGTCTGCAATAGGCAATGGCTGGAGCCAGGCATTTTGTGAATACTCTGGAAGCAGTGGATAAGCCAAATGAAGTGCAGAGAACTGATAATGCATAGATCCTGCCCTCAGCCGTAGGTATTTCCTGCAGGAGTCCCAGATAGGGATGTGCAGATAGGCTTCTTTTAGGTCTAGGGTGGCTAACCAGGCATCTTTGGCCAGCATAGGGAGAAGCTGCTGAAGGCTGAGCATTTTGAATTTTGGTACCAGCAGGAAGGTGTTTAGAGTGGAAAGATCTAGGATTGGGTGCCAAGTGCCCTCTTTTCTGGGTACCAGGAAAAGCCTGGAATAGAACCCTTGACCTATCTGTTCTGCAGGAACAGGTTGAATTGCCCTTACGGAGAGCAGGGATTGAACTTGGTGTTGTGCCTCTGCCCCACTGGTTTGGAGGAAGGTCTGGGAACCCTTTTGGGGTTGGCAGTGAGTTGACATAAAATTTGTACCCCTGGGATACAATGTTGAGGACCCATTGGTCTTTGGTGATGGAGGTCCAGTTTTTTGCAGGATAGGCAAGTTTTCCTCCTAGGGGTATGAACAGTTGGACAGAGGTGAGGAGCGGAGTTGAAAAGTCATTGTGAATTCTTTCCATAAAGGGGTGGCTTAGCAATCCCTGTTTTTGAAGAGAAGGCACTCCATTGCTTAGATCTCTGCATACCCTGAGACTGTAGTCCGGGGGGGTCTGTTTCCCCTGGGTCTAGTTTGAGATGGCCTTGAGGGGGCTGGAAAGAACCAATGATTTGAGGTGCAATTCCTACTGAATCTAGGAGGCTGTACTTGCAAGAAATCTTTGACTGTCTGCATAGATTTAGCTTTTTCTTCCATCTTTTTTAAAACCTCTTCTGCTTTGGTGCCAAACAGATTGTCCTTGTTCAAAGGAGCGTCTAGTAATTGTGATTTGACATGGTCTGGCAAGGTCTGCTCTTTAAGCCAAGCATGCCTTTTTAATACAGAACCAGTGACTGCTGCACTGCAAGATGCTTCTAGGGCATCAAAGCCACATTGCAAAGTATGCTTGCTGACATGGCTTGCAGAATGCCCTAATGGCGAGAGTTGCAGAGGTGTATACTTTTTTACCCCATCTGTCTAAAGCTCTGGAATCCCTATCCGAAGGGGTGGGATTCTTAGCTGTAGTTGCTTTTATGCCTTTAGGGCCCTGAGAGATGACCTCTGGGTCAGCAGTAGGATTTTTGAAAAGAAATTTGCGAGAGTCAGGAACTCTGTAGTACCTGTCTGGTTTCCTAGGAGCAAAGGATAAAGTATCAGGAGATAGACTGAATTCCATAAAGACATCTTCCATAACATCCAGAACTGGAGGTATTGCTAAAGGTCTATGTTGTGGCAAATCTAAAAATTCTCTGAGTCTCTTTTTGGACTGATGATAGTCTTGGCATTCCCAGTGGAAATACTCTGTTAAAGTATGTAGGGTTTCACCAAAAGAAAAGTCCTCTGGAGGTGAAGCAGAGGGAATGGATTTCTCTGCATCTGAATCCTCATAAGCAGATAAAGGCATGTCTTCATATTCAGAAACCTCAGAGTCGTCAGACTCTTGGACTGTTAAAGCTGTTGGGGACAGGTCTCTTTTTCTCTTAGCAAGGGAAGACTGGCTTCCCCTAATCAGCATAATCAGGTCTTTTGCCATTTTAAGCATTTGATGTTGTGGCAAGGAAGTAGGTGCTTAAGTTGAGTCGTTGGTTTTTTAGGCATAGCTCGTACTCTTGGCCTTAGAAACTTGGTAGTTTTAGACAGAACTGAAGATGCAAAATAAGTTGGTTTGTGTCGAATGTTGGTAGTGCGAAGAACTTCCATAGAAGCCAGTGCCTGCACAGCAGCTCTGGACCCATCCAAGGTAGAAACATCCGCAGGTTCTGTAGTCAAAGAAGAGTCTTGCGGCATACCAGACTCCAAACAGGTCTCGGTAGCGGCCTGCAAATCCATCAAAGTGGACATCAGGGGCTGCAAAAGCACCTCACTGAGTACCAGGAAACTGGTGACTAGCTTAACAGAAGCATCGTCGGCAGTTTTGGACCTGTGCACTCTGTCTCTGTCTTTATCCTTACGTTTTTTTAGAGGATCGGTAGTCAGATGGCTTATCGAAGCCATTTCTGAATACAGAGATCAAGAGCGAAAGTATTTAGCAACAATAAGGACCCAACAATGAATAGTTCAGGTGTTGAATGAAGCACAAAACCAACAACGAGGTACCTTGTGGTCTGGGCCTAAACAGGTGACGCAGTAAGAATGGAAATCTCGGTATGGTATTTGCTTTCCACAGGCGAAACAATCGTTAACTTTTTCTGACATCGGTTAGAGCAACAAAAAGGATCCCCAATGGGGTACTTAGCTTTAGAAGGCTTCAGGATTCAGAAACGAAAACTCAGGTAGCGGCCGACCGACACTCGTGCGAACTGCTTCTGCTTCAGGCTCCTCAGCAAGATAGACTGATGTAATGGCGTTGGCTGCCTGTTTTTATACCCCTGGTGACCTGATGTCAGTCCTGGAGTGACAGCAACTGAAGCAGAAATACTAAGTCTCTGGTATTCGGGCCGACTGAGGGCTACCTGCATGCAGATAACCCAAGTGTGATGACTGCAACAGTGAAACACAAAGAACATCAAATTTTACCAGCTCGTGGCTTCGGTGGGAAAGCAGAGAACTGTAAGTGAAGCTTTTAGAGTTCTAGAATAGGTCATGATTTTAGAGAGCAGTTTTTTACTTTCTGTTTCTTCTAATCCATTTAAAATGACTACCAGCACCCACTGCACCACAGAAAAGTGCCCCAAGCAGCATTTTTAACATTAATAGCACTCATTTAACTATATTCTCCTTTAACAATTATTTCTTAAACCTTACATGATGACAAACACAGCTGCATTCATATTTGACATCTGTACAGTGCAGATAGAGATATTGAATATTTTTGCATGCTATTGTTTGTGTTGTAATAATGCTCATATTTGTCTAAATATCTCAACAATCAAGTGACACAAACTGAACTGCTTTGCCTCAAATGAAAGCTCACGTGTTTAATTTCTCCAAGTCTTTTGGGTTTCCGGTACCATGACAGGAATGGACCCCATTCCTAAGTTAAAATATGATTAAAATTCATGAAATTAGTATTGTTTCAATCTTTGATGTTAGCCAGAAGTGCTGCATCCACAATGTGCCAAGTAATGACTCCATCTGTAATTCATATGGAGTTACATGAATCATTAACATATCTAAATACGACTGTAAATTCTTTTTTATGAGACCCATTGCTCCTACTACTACTGGAACTGTCTGGGTATCTGTCTTCCACGTTGCCCTCATTTCTGCCTGCAGATCCTGGTATTTTATAACTTTGTGTCTGTCTGTGTGTAAGAAACTGTAATCACTATGTGTAGCAATTTTAATGATCAGTGCTACTTTTGTCTTCTTTTCATGGACTACTATACCTGGTTTTCTCACATCTGTTTTTTGAACTATTTATAATGGATGATTTTCATGTGATATAAATTTCATCAATGTCTTTGTGGCTCATGTTTTCATTGATTCTCAGCTACTTCAATATTGCAATGTTTGCACAATCCCCAATGTAATAGTCTTGCCAGATTATTATGCCTTTCAGTATACAGGCCTTCTGCCATTAGTGTATCACACCCAGCAACAAGATGTGTGACTGTTTCTAATTCTGTTTTACAAAACCTACATTTGTCTTTTTCTCCCAGATGTTTAACAAACTTTGTAAACCAATGAGTAAGTAGACCACTATCTTGGGCCACCAATATTGACCTTTCATCCTTTGGTTTAAATGTACCTCTCCTTAACCCTTCCTGCATCATATCCTGATTGACATGAAGTTGTTCCAGGAGTTTACTGTACTTGCAGCTATATGTATACCATTTCCACATTTCTTGCCTTCTCATCTGGTCCTTCACCTTATATTCTTTCTTTTGTTTTTCTGGCACATTCAGTTGCTGCCTGATTTTTGTCTACTTCTGGTTTGATTTCCATTCCCACTTGATGCTGATTATGTTTCTGTTAAACTAAGCAGGGAAGTCATCTTAGATTTGTTCTCCACATTTTAAAACTTTCAGTATATTTGGATCTGATGAGTTCAGCAGCTATGTATGCAGTCCAATGATTTCAGATCTATACATGTAATCAGTTTTGAGGAGGCCCGTACTGCCTTCAAAACAAAGAATACATAATCTTGGTATACACTGATATCATTTGATAAGCATGAAGCATTTTTCTACTTTTTTTGTTCAACTGATCCAATACTTTTTGGGGACAATCACTCCAAAACTGTAAGTTAGAACAGGAAGAGCAAATTGGTTTATAGCTTGGACTTTTTTCCTAGATGTCAGGGCTGCTTTGAGCATTACTTTTAGTCTTCTAAAATATTCCTTACTGAGTTTTGTTTGCATTTGTTCATTTTTATTGCTGATCCCAAGTATTTAAAAGCTCCCTCCCGCTCAAGTTATATCACATTCTTGTCCCAAACTGATATTGTCTCGATGCTGCAGCTTTCCTGCTAAGTGCTGCTTTTGTAAATTTATCAAGACCAAATGACATTCTTATATCATCTGAGAAAGTTTTAATCACTTGCAGTTGTACTTTCAGTTCCTCATATGATGAACTATACAGTTTTAAATCATCCACAAAAAAGAATGTGAGGTCTTTATACTTGGTTGCTTTCTGTGAGCCAAATTATAACCATGACTTAATCTATTAAGTAGACAGCTAAATGGGATAAGGGCAAGACAAAAGAGCAGTGGTGATAAAGGGTCTCCTGGATTATCCCCCTTTTAATTTTTATCCCTGGAATAATAATTTGCATCTACATTACAATATTGAAGCTTTAATTAATCGAATAACTAAAGCTCGATCTTGCAATATCGAAAGCTAAAATTGTCGAACGTACAATTCAACCAAGGGAAACACTTCCCTTGGCCGAATCAAAAAAAAAATTTACATCCAAAATAAAGTGGGGGGCTTATGCCCCCAACACCGCCCACCCCTACCTAAATATAACAACTCTGAGATCGCTCCTAATTGGAGAAATGGGCATACTCCACATAACGGCCAAGGGAAGTGTTTTCCCTGGATTAAATCGGCCATTCGACAATTTACGGTTTTGATATTACAAGTTCAAGTCATTTGATTAAGTAAATCTTTCATCTTGTAATATAGAACCAATAATTTGTCCTTTGTCATGGCTTTGCTACAAAGTGTTTGCCACTGTTCCATGGTCACTGTAATGTAATTGATCGATGCAGGGTGTATCTTATACATCTGTAAGCACTCCTTTATCCATGAATGTGGGATGCTGTCAAATGTTTTGTTGTAATCTATACATGCCATAGTTAGATTCTTCCCCTTCTTACAATTCTCCATTATGACTTTATTTAAAAACAAATGATCCTTTGTGTTTCATATGACTTATTTCTGCTACCCTTTTGTTCTATTGCCAAGTTATTGGTCTCTAGTTTTTAGGATAGCTTGCAGGTTCGTCTTAAGAAAGAGTATCATTGTTGCTGTTGTTAACCAGGTTGGTGTATGTTAGGGATGCACATATAAGTAGGTCTTACTCAGGGCTAAATATTCATGTAAAGATGTTAATACTTTTAGCCAGATGTTATGTACTGCATCTGGGTCTGGGGGGTTACAGTTAGGAGCTTTTCTTACTTTTGTTTCAATTTCTCTGTCCGTTACTTCATCCCATTTCAAATCCTGTACATTTGAACTTCTTACTGTTTCTTTTACTTCTTCTGTCCATTCAACATCTTTGTTATGTTCCACAGGGTCTTCGTAAATATTTCTCCAAAATGTGTCTATTACTTCTTTTTGGTGGTGTTTCTGTACCTTTTCCTTTGTTTCCCAATTCTCTATAAAACTTTTTTTGGGTAATCTATGAATTGCTTATTTTGTGCTAAGTTTTTCTGCCTGTGCTGTTTATTATTTGTTTATTATATGATAGAACCTGTGCTGTTTATTATATGATAGAACCTGTGCTGTTTATTATATGATCGAACCTAATCTGTTCCAATACCGCACACGCTTTTATCACTTCTATCTTTCTAAGTATTTTTGTTGATACGTTCCCTCTTCTATATTCTTTTAACAGTGGCACTTCTTGTCTTAATTGCTTTATAGTTTTCTCTATTCAATGCTTCTGTGATGATATGAGGTAGTATCAGCTATGCCAGGAGAGAGTAGGGCAGGGATGTGTAACATATGCCAGAATAACTAGCTGGAGTTTTGTAAATAATTATATGTCATTTGAATATCAAACTGATTTGTACAGATGCTTTTGTTAAAAATGCATTTGTAAAGTTGCTTGTGTTAAAAATTGTATCAACAGCGTTCTGCAGGGAAGAAAATAAATTATACATGTATGTCAGACTGTATTGTTGTAACGTATTGAATACATATATTTTAACACAGGATGCTGGAAGGGAAGGGGCTAAGCTCAGCCCAGCTAACCTTAAGAAAAATAGCCTGCAATTAAATTATTTGGTTTAGGCCATAAAGATTTTATCTCACAGGCCTAAAAACAGGCAGAGATGCAATGTCTGTGAAAAGCCTTTCTGCAGGAAGGATGGAAGTGCTGAAATTGTTTTATAGCTTCCAGGTGCTGTATTAAGCCTTAGCAAAGATATATGTGTGTATTGTGACACATCTTTGCCAAATCCTGGCTCAATTGCTAGTGAGGGAGAGACAACCACATAGTCAGGTGACCAGATGTGATGTCATTCTGTAGCCAGCACTGAAATTGTATTTGAATACTAGTGGAACATGTGACAGATATACTCTGTCTTAGACCTGACAACAAAGACACTCATCCACCTCATCTTGCTTTGCTTTAGTAACTAAGGAACAGTAATTCTTCAATCAGTTAGGAATATATAGTGAGAATAGCTAAATGTTGTTTTTTTCTGCATCTGTCTGAGTCTTTCCATCTGTGTTTATTTTCCTGTGACTGAAACTGTGGTGTTTATTGTAAATAGATATTCAGTATTTTCATGTTTTCTATTTTATTGATTATTAAATATAGCCCCCTCCTGCCCTAGTATATCCATTCTTGTCTCTCTGTACAAGACCCCTCACTCTCTCAGAAGCTTTGACCAATGCCTCTTAAAGAGTCACAAGGCAAAAAAAATCTACTGGACAGAATCTTTACAGACACTGGCCTGCTCTTTCCTGGAACAAGCTTCCCCTGTCAATAAGAAATATAACCCACATTATTGAATTCAAGAAAACTCTCAAACTTTACCTCAGCAGCATCTGGTTCTGCTACTGCAATCATCCTTCTTGAACTCTTTCTACTCTCCTTCACTAACCAACTATCCCCTCCCTTTCCCAAGTACTAAAATTAACCACAAGTTGATTTCTATTACATAGAATCCAACCCTCAGCAATCCTAGCTCCCTTCATGTCTAGTGAACCTTATCTTAATGGTAATTAATCAAAAATACTGCTAATAATTGTCTACAAATACACTTCTTATGATATCAGCACTTCATCCTCAAATTCTTTGTGCAAATTTAGAGCTTATTTTTCTTTGCTCTTACAGGAAAGTTGCTTAATATTGTTTCTTACTTCACTCCTTATTCCTCAGAACTCATTGATCATCTTAGTGGTGACTCTTTATAAACTTACTAGTTTGTTTTATTGTATATTCCATGCTTTATCCACTATTATTTAAGGCTTATTGTATATTTTTTCAATGTGGAGCTTTTCTCCCTGGGCCTTCGGTGAAAAAGGGCTTCTGCTCAGTTGGACTATCCCGGTCAACCAATGTCAAATAAATAAAACAAATAAATAAATAAATATCTATACCTTTCATTGTGGCTTGTCTTTTAGAAAATATTTAACCTTTGAGAGTGATTGCATTTATTTAGTGGCACTGTGGCTCGATGTTCCTGAAAGTCTTCCTGCTTGGTCAAATATTGCCATTTGTATAAGTATTCATTTTACTGAGAGTAATTGGGTACCCTGGTAAGAGCCTTAGAGCAGCTGACTTTGGGTGTTCTGCTGGCAGTGTATTTAAAGCGGGTAAGCTGTGCCAGCCTTTTCCAGGTGTGTGTGTGTGTGTGTGTGTGTGTGTGTGTGTGTGTGTGTGTGTGTGTGTGTGTGTGAAAATCAAATCTCAAAGAGAGTGTGTGTGTGTGTCAGCTACTTTGAACAGAAACACTGAGAGCACTGACTTCATAGATTGGATGGTGGAGGACTTGGCTTGGAACACCCAGCTAAGGACTCAATTCTATAGCTGTATCAGTGGGGAGTCTTATTTAGGGCCTGGAGAGAAAGGCCAGCCCCAGGACTGGTGCGTGCATTCCCTGTGTGCTCTTTAGTGAAATTATACTTGGTGCAGGGAGCTGCATCTGAAAATACTGTGTGTGTCTATTTTTTTTCTCAGTGAACGCTCCCCACCAGTGTCAGTGGTGAAGATTGAGGCTCTTTGATCACTAGCTCAGAGGAGGGATGTCACATCTCCCATGATGACATCTGATTTTTTCTCTTCCTTTCCATTATTGTTCTCTGTTTTTGTGGTAAGATTTTATTTCTTATTAATTTAGCTGCACAATAATATATCCTATTTACTTCCATTATATCACACAAAATTCTGTTAATAGTCTTGATTACTGTGTTTATTTGTTTTATCACACTTCTAACATTTCAGATCTTACTGAATTTCTGTAATCTATTTATTTCATTGCTATTAATGTCTATCCATCTCCTTTAAATCACGCAACTCTTCCCTTAGATCATTTTCTTCTAAACTGAAGGCACATCATTTGTTCTCTGTTTCCTGCAGACATTTTACAGAAAGTTCAAGAACATCTTCTTATGACATGTTCTCTACAGCTGCATCCTGCATCATCTATCGTTCTCCTTTGCTTGCTGAATTATCATCTCTCCATTCGGACCCCAGCTGTGTAAAGAAAATGCAGGCAGTATGCATGTTGCTTGAATTGTTGTTGACATATTGCGAGTTGTTTATACAATATTACAAAATTTTTACTTTGTTTAATCAGGCTTATAAAATCCAGTTTAAGACATAGAATCAAGGGAATGCAGTCCTTGTAAATAATACTTTCATAGGATCATGGGATCATACGAGGTTACTAGACTAACGGCTCTGAGGCCCTTAAAAGCTTTGCCAATAGTTTATCCCCAAAAAAATAAACCTCAGTCAGCACCTGTCACCAATGTCAATGAAGGACACAGGTGGAACCCTTGGGATAGATTTGTGGTTTCCCATTGACTCATCAAGGTTGTGATGTGCTCTGTTTGATGTGTATGGGAAGTCTATTCCAGAAACAGGACAGCCTCTGGGAGACAAACCTGTCTCGCCAGCAGGTTTTGTTGATGTCGCATATTAGATGTATGCCTTTTGAGTGAGTAATGCTCGAGGAATTAGACTTACAGATATGGAACATCTCTAGTAGGGCAGGGTCTGAAATTGCATTGTAGGTGAGACACAACACAGATCACCTCTGAGCAATCTGTATGATACCAAGTAGAGTGACAGTGTTTTCAGCTTGTCCACATAGGATAGCTGTTGGAGGCTATGGGTTCTCTTTGTGAGGTATTTCTGTGGCCTTTCCAGTTTTTTTGCAGGTGTTTGGAGGGGAATATACCAAACACAGCATTATACTCAATTATTGGCCTAATGAGGGGAGGAGTACAGCGAGGTAATAACCTCCTTTTTTCTGGATGCAATCCATTTACTTATGAGATGAACCAAGTAAAAGGCTTTTCTGACCACTGCCGCCACATGATGGTCAAATGTGAGATTGTTGTCAACCTGAGTACCCAAGTCTCTCACCACAGGTTGCGTGATTAGGGTGTTGCCGTTGATGTGGTAATCAGTAGGGGCCATGTTTTTGCTGAATGGTATGATAATACATTTTTTTTGCTTTTAACTTAAGGCTATGACTTTGATACCAGTCATTTGTTGCTGTGAGACCCTCTTGCAGTATGTTAACATCATTTGGGGAGTCAATGACAGCACCCAACTGACAGTTGTCTACAACTTGGTCAGCCACAGGCCTTTTATCTTTGCCTAGATCTCTGAGAAGTAGATGACAAACAGTAGGGGTCCCAGGACAGATCCCTGGGGAACACCAGTAGTGAGAGGCCTGCTGTCAGAGGTGGAGGCACTTATTTTGACCTTGTGGACCCTATCGGTGAGCCGTTGGACACCCACCTGATGAGATAAGGATTTATGCCAAGTTGTGTTAACTTTTTGATGATGCCTGAGTAGGGGATTGTGTCAAAGACTTTGGCCAAGTCACGGTAAGCTATATGTACTGACTTATCCTCATCCAGGGACCTGGTAACAGTCTCAAAGAAGTCAACCATGTTCAACAGGCAAGATCTGTCCTTGACGTATCCAAACTGGATTGGGTTAAGTGCTTGGAGATTGCCTATGTCCTTGTTTATGAGATCCATAATAATATGCTCCATGGCTTTACAGATCAGACTTGTCAAGCTAATGGGGCGATAGTTTCCAGGGTCAGTAGTGGGACCACCTTTGTGCAAAGGGATGACAATGGCAGTTCTCCACTCTGCTGAAATGAAGCCTGTAATTAGGCTGTGGTTGAATAGGGTGCTCAATGGCGAAGCTAGTTCTTGCTGGAGATGGTGCAGAATACAGCCTGGGATACTATCAGGTCCCATGGAAGCTGTGTTCTTTGCCCTGGATAGGGCATTTAACACTCGATCTACTGAGATGTGAGTTGCAGGACATGTATTGAGGATGTCGAATGTGCCTTTGGTGGGACAGGGTAATGAAGTTTGCACCGAATCCATCTGCGAGCAAGTTGGCTAAATCAACAGGATCAGTGTAAGTGATACCAGTAAGTACTAATTCAGAACCAACCTGGGCTTTGCCATGGAGGTTTCTGACATCATTGAAGAAGGCTTTGTAGTTTTCCTTTATTTCAGGGACTAGTTTTGATTCATAATTGGCTTTGGAGGTTTTCACTAGTGATCTAATTTGCTTGTTGAGGCTAAGGAGGGAGTTTTTCCCATTTGGAATGTGTGCATTTTCACCCTTGGACAACAGTCTCTTCCTTTTGCTGTAAAGCCTGTTGACAGAGGGTGTTGACCAGATAGGTTTGTGTTTCCTTGAGGAGCAGGTTTTAGTTCTGTTGGGTATGGCTGAGTCCATGCATTTGTACAGGTGCTTGTATACTGCAGTGTCATACTGTTCAGCATAGTTGTCCGCATCCTTTGAGGGGGTCAGTGGTGTAAAGCTACTGATACCCTCACTTTGGAGTTTGTAGGCAGATTTTGAGAAGTTTTTTAGGCTGGTTTCAGCTGGGGGGTGTTGGGCGGGATAGAAACTTCGAATGAAACAGACTGATGATCTGATCTCATCAGGGAAGAAAATAGTATGGGGGTGGTGCAGCGGTCACCCATGTTAGTGAGAACCAAGTCCAGAATGTTATCACCCCTTGTGGGGGAGGAGACAAACTGATGTAGTGTGTTAGAATTGATGTAGTCAAGCAATCGTTGGGTCAGCTCATTAGTGCAGGAATAGTTCACCCAGTCTATGGGGAGTAGTTGAAGTCACCAAGGATCAGGTATTAGGGGATACCTTGATGGAGTCAAGTAAGCCCAGGTAGGAGGAGTGGGTGTCCTGAGTCATGAAGGGGGGTCTATAGCTAGATATAACTTGGATGGGTGTCTTTCCAATTCTCAGTTGCACCTGAAGTAGTTCCAATGCATCATGCTGGTAAACAAGTCTGAAGGTGTGCCTATCCTTAATGAAGACAGAGACGCCACCAACGTTAGTCTTCCCGACCTCATTTTGGAGTCAGAATGTGTGGAATGAGGTATATCCTGGTAAGGCAGGAGTGTTCTCCACAGCCCTGAACCAAGTTTCTGTGATCACACAGATGTTGGCATCTTCCAGTGTGAGGAAGGCCTCCAGTGAATGCATTTTCAGGTTAAGGCTCCTAGCATTAAGCAGCATGAACTTCAATTTGCTTTTTGACAGATCTTTTATGTTGGAAGGTTTGTCTTTGGGACATTCCCTAAAAAGGCACCATGGGAGAGGCAAGAGCCTTGGTCAGGATCTGGAATCCCAGGGGTGACAGTTGGAGACCATCTCTGGCAAAGCATCAAGGTCTGTAAACCATGTCATCCCAGGCAGACAGATACTGGATTCCCTTGAAATGACACAAGCAACTAAGCCAATTGTTGAAGGAAATTATTTTTTGTTGGTATTGTGGTATCATTCTTGGTGAAGGTAGGATGCTGCTTAGGTCTAGGGTTACACCTGCCTGAAACACATACCCTCTGAGCTCAATTATGTCAATCAATTCATATAGTCCAGGGTGGTATGTCTCAAGTCATTCACACCAACATGGACAATGACAGAGTCATACTTGTACCTGTTGCGGAGAGACTTAAGTGTGTGCATGATGTGGCAATGACAGAGTCATACTTGTACCTGTTATGGAGAGACTTAAGTGTGTGCATGATGTGGCAATGACAGAGTCATACTTGTACCTGTTGTGGAGAGACTTAAGTGTGTGCATGATGTGGCAATGACAGAGTCATACTTGTACCTGTTGTGGAGAGACTTAAGTGTGTGCATGATGTGGCAATGACAGAGTCATACTTGTACCTGTTGTGGAGAGACATAAGTGCGTGCATGATGTGGCAATGACAGAGTCATACTTGTACCTGTTGTGGAGAGACTTAAGTGTGTGCATGATGTGGCAATGACAGAGTCATACTTGTACCTGTTGTGAAGAGACTTAAGTGTGTGCATGATGTGGCAATGACAGTCATACTTGTACCTGTTGTGGAGAGCCTTAAGTGTGTGCATGATGTGACAATGACAGAGTCATACTTGTACCTGTTGTTGAGAGACTTAAATGTGTGTATGATGTGGCAATGACAGAGTCATACTTGTACCTGTTGTGGAGAGACTTAAGTGCGTGCATGATGTGGCAATGACAGAGTCATACTTGTAACTGCTGTGGAGAGACTTAAGTGTGTGCATGATGTGGCAATGATTGAGTCATACTTGTACCTGTTGTGGAGAGACTTAAGTGCGTGCATGATGTGGCAATGACAGAGTCATACTTGTACCTGTTGTGGAAAGACTTAAGTGCGTGCATGATGTGGCAATGACAGAGTCATACTTGTACCTGTTGTGGAGAGACTTAAGTGCGTGCATGATGTGGCAATGACAGAGTCATACTTGTAACTGCTGTGGAGAGACTTAAGTGTGTGCATGATGTGGCAATGACTGAGTCATACTTGTACCTGTTGTGGAGAGACTTAAGTGTGTGCATGATGTGGCAATGACAGAGTCATACTTGTACCTGTTGTGGAGAGACTTAAGTGCGTGCATGATGTGGCAATGACAGAGTCATACTTGTACCTGTTGTGGAGAGACTTAAGTGTGTGCATGATGTGACAATGACAGAGTCATACTTGTACCTGTTGTGGAGAGACTTAAGTGCATGCATGATGTGGCAGATTCTGACACCTGAGGGAAAATTGACCGTAACCTTCTCCTTGTCAAGCCTGGTGAGGGGGACATCAGTGTGTCTTACAATTCAGTCACCAATTACTAGTATGTTTGATTTATTGCTATGCCTTAAGGGCTACATTGATTTATTGTTATGCCTTATGTGAGACACTGGTGTGTTGTCTGCTGTGTGTGATGTGTTTGGTGTTGTATGTGGAATGTTTGTGAGTGTGTTTTGGGGGTCTCTGCTGTTTAGGTAAGTTTTATTGAGGGTGTGTGTGCTGTGCTTGGCTCTGTGATGTGGGCGGTGTGGTGTTTGTGCTGGCAATCTGCTCTTTGTCAGGAGTACTGACTGTGGTGTGAGAGAGCATAGATTCCAGGTTACTGATGTAGATGCACTTTTCACAAGTAGAAGAAGTGTGCTGAATAGTTTGCCATTTACAGTTTTCTAGTAATGCTTGTGGTTCTAGACTCTAGAGGTATAAATATTTGTTTGAATTGTCTCATTCCTCTCAAGTCATTATGAGGAGTGTTCCTCATTTTTGTCTGAAACAGTCCACTTCCTCATAGTTCCACATTGAAAGAGTCTGACACACATTTGGTGTTAAAAATGTTTAACTGATATCTATGGTAAATAATAATGAAACATATTAATTCATCAAAAGAACACGTAAGCATAAAGTAATGCATTTTAGCCATGACATCAACTTCCTATCTGAAGTTGTGATTGAGCTGTTAGAAATGTTCCAAACTTTGCCCATGCTGTCTCCTGTATCTAAGTCCTCCAATAATTCCCCATCTATGTTTGAGCTCAAACCTGTCTCCACTAACTACATAATAAAACTTCTATCCAAATTCAAATCCTGCTCCAATGCTCCTGATAACATCCCCTCATCTTTCCTCAAGTCTGCTGCTGATGGTATAGCACTCCCAATTAGCATCATAATCTATAGATCCATAAAGGAATCCTATATTCCCAAACTCTGGCTTTCTGCTTTTATTCTTCCTCTCCACAAGGGAGGTAAAAACACTAACATCTCTAACTTCCACCCTATAGCTCTGCTCTCCCCAATCTCAAAAATCCTAGAGAAATGTATCCACCTCCAACTAATGCCTTTTCTGACTCATAACCAACTTCTTACTCCAACCCAACATGGCTTCTGACCAGGGCATAGCACCATAACAGCCCTACTCTCCTTCTTAGAAAGTGTCAATCAAGCCCGAGATTCTGGGAACTTAGCATCTACAGTTCTACTAGATCTCTCTAAAGCATTTGATACCATTTCTTGTACCCATTTTCTGAGTCATCTCTCAGACCTAAATCTCTCCCAAAACACCCTATCCTGGTTCTCAAGTCACCTGTCAGACAGATCTCGGGCCGTGAAATGGAAAAAAGGCATCTCTCCTTTCTTATCCACCCCTACCGGCATACCTCAGGGATCCATCCTCGGACCAATGCTGTTTAATCAATGTTTATCAATAACTTTCACTCTGGCATTCCAAACACTAAAGTCATTCAATATGCAGATGACCCAACTCTTGTCTGCTCTGCCACTAACCTCCCTGAACTTCTAATTAAGACCCAAACCGCCTTCTCAACTTTTGAGATTTGGATGCACCAAAATCACCTTTCTCTCAATGCAAACAAATCTAAAATACTAATATTCCCCCATCAAAATCTTTTTCTTATGACAAAAGTTCCTTCCATGTCCTCGGCCAAAGCTACTCTTCTATTGAGGTTGTTCTTTTCGCCAAATTACTCGGCATAATTATAGATGAACACCTCAAGTTCGACATTCAAATTCAGCAAAATATAAATAAAACGCACCAAAACTGGGTATTTTATACAGGAACAACCGTTTCCTCTCTTCCTCCTCTACGAGGCATACTCTGGCCTCGACTTACTTCCTTCCCTGTCTATTGTATGGTGCCCCTCTATTAACCAACCTATCCTCCACCATCACTTCCAAACTCAAAAACTATTATAACAAAATTTCCAAATTTGCCACCAAAGCCAAACATTCCATTCATCACTGTGTTACCCTCCAATATCTAAATTGGTTAGAACTCACAGATCACCTGGACTACCTCCAATTTACCACAGCTCATAGGCTAATATTTAATCCAGCCAAATGCCCCGCACTGACAAACATCCTTCCCCCTTATACCCCAAATAGAATTCTCAGATCTGAACACCAAAATTTAATTACTGCCCAAAAACCTAACTGTTCTGCTAGACAACTTCTCCTCTCCTTCTTCCTAGGTATAAAAAATGGAATTCTCTCCCGTCCACTCTAAGGACAATGTCAAACACAGACAACTTCAAAACTCAGCTTTACACCTACCTCTCTTACAAATGGAAATGCAACTGCATTCTCCCCTACCTAGATCGCTTATAAGTAAAAGCCCTTGGGCGGTTATCCTCCTGTGTTCCTAAGCTCTTTATAGCTTGCTATATCTTTCCATAGCTAAATTCCATATGATCTCTTGCATCATGTATATATTGTAAATAGCTTTGACTGGACTGTGTGAATAATTTCATTAAAATGAATCGGTATTTCATAATCCATAGGATAGTTTTGCTCTGGGCAAAACTGCTCATGCATTGTATTGAATTTTATATGTATTTGTATATGTGCGTGTAACTTTTATTTTACTTGACTGTTATCTCTTCTGTAACCTGTACGATGGAGCTTTTCTCCCTAGGCCTCCACTGAAAATGGGCTCTCTGGGCCCAGTGGACTTCCCCGGTAATCAAACTGGAAATAAATAAATAAATAAATAACTACTGCAAGGTTCAGTGTTGCACAGTCTGGAAATGGAAGGATGAGAGCTGTGCTGAGAGGCAATATCTTCATTTTTTTAAAAGACTTAAGCCACGTCCATTGGAAGTTGGAGTACAAACCCAAAAGAATTCCAAAAAAAGGAATGAGTTAAAGGTGCCACTTAGAATTTAGTGGCACTTGTTATTTTTAAGAGAAAATGTGGTATTTTCTGGCAAACACCATACAGTTGAGAGAATAAGTCACATATACAGATTATATAATAGGAATAAAGACCATCTTTCTGCAAGTCTCTGTTTCAAATTTGTCAGTTTGGGTTAATGCTCAAAATATATCCAACACGGTTACCAGAAGTTAATGCACAGGGTGAAACACTTAATGGGATTTTTGAAGGGTCAGGATATTTTTGTTTTATGCTAAGCTCTTGTAAGGGTGAAATCAGGAGTAGGTGCCCTAACAAGAATTGCATTTACTGAGATGGTTTCTGAGTGCATCTGCTAATTACGTTGTTTTATACTGATTGGTCTATCAGATTCTTAGCAGCTTGATTCTGCAACCTAAACTGTGAACTTGCATTTCAATATAGACTCCCAATATACTTTGTGGAGACAGGAGGTTAAGTTGTTTGTTTATTCCTGACCATCAGTTAGATTGCCCACACATGAATGTAGGAATGTACACACACACACACACACACACACACACACACACACACACACACACACACACACACACACACCACACCTGGATGCACACACACATACACACATGCAAACACACACACACACACACACACACACACACACACACACACACACACACACACACACACACACACACACACACACACACACACACACACACACACACACACACACACACACACACTTGCGTGCACGCACACATGCATACACACACACACACACACACACACACACACACACACACACACACACACACACGCACACACGCACACATACACATGCACACGCACATGCAAGTGCGCGTGCGCACACACACACACACACACACACACACACACACACACACACACACTTGAGCGCACACAGGCACACAATCACACACACTCATACACAAATGCACACACTTGCACATGCATGCACATGCACGCACACATGCACACACTCATACACACACACGCACACACATGCATGCACATACACACACCCACACACACACTTGCGTGCACACACACACAGGCACACATGCACACATATACACATGCACATGTATGTGAGCACACACACGCACACACACACACTTGTATGTACACACACGCGCACACACACACTTACGCGTATACACACACACACACACACACACACACACACACACACACACACACACACACTTGCACTCGCGCACACATACACACACACTTGTGCACACAGACACATACACACATGCATGCATGCACACACACACACACACACACACACACACACACACACACACACACACACACATACACACACACTTGTGCATACACACATGCACGCACACAAGCACACACACACTTGCGTGCACACACACGCACATATGCACAAGCACACGCACACACACACATACACACACGCATACACACATGCACACACACACACACACACACACGCATACACACACGCATACACACATGCACACACACACACACACACACACATGCTTTTATTAAAATTTGGATTGGTATTGCATTACTAAGCAGTGAGGATGTTTGACCTACTCAGTATTGAGTTTTTTCATATCTCTTTACCTTATAATCCCACACAATCAGCCACAAATTTCCAAGGTTAGGTACCCAAAATGATAGTACACTGTGTTTAAAATAAAGAAAATGCATTTTCTATGTCAAACGTATTTAGCTATTGTGTTTTTTTCATTTATGTATTTTTGGGCCCTATATCTCCACATGCTTTCACTTGAGACAAAAATTTCTCAGCCAAAACTCATATATCTCACTCAAGTCTAAAATGCCTTTTTTGGATACTTCCCTTCACACCCACACCTCCTTATGACATCCAGAACTCTTTTGGGTCTGGCTTCTTTAACTAAGTGACATACCAGCTAATAACAGACAGTATTATACAGGGCGAGGAGTTATTAACAGAATGAAACATATGTCCTGCAGTGGAGAAATCTGTCTTTGTCACTTATTATTCATATTTTCACATTTTTGTTCATATTTTTGTAACTGAGCGACCTACTTTTTATTAAGGTATATGGTGTGAAATATCAATGAGGAACAGGATAATTCACTGAAAATGCTGGTTTATATCACATTAAACTGGAAATATTGCTTATCATTTGTTAATAATCTTGAAAAGAAGCAATATTTACATATGTACATAACACTTCAAATACCAAGTGACTTACAAACTGTGGAATGACATTAGCTGAAACCTTAGATGTTGTTAGAGTAAACTGATTTTAACATTTGCACTCTGAGTTGCATATCATGATACATATCTAGCATTATTTATATTGCCAATTATACAATTAAGCATATGTTTTTATAGTTCTTTAAATATGTCAATAAACATGACCTTATAACCTTATAAGATTTTTTTGTTGTCATGTGAAAGCTTATGTCTGGTTAACAAAAAACGTGCTAACAATACATGTCTAAGATATACAGTTTTCAAGAGATGAAAATCTGTCTGTGAAAGTTAAAAAATATATAAATTGGGGTTTGTGTGTATTATAATATATGAAAGTATTTATGGAAAAGATTATTAATTCACTGACTATTATCGCTGTAAAGAATATGTCTTACTAATAACATTACCATTTGTACAGTTTTAATAACTTTTATTGTTCACAAAATATTTATTTATATTTGTCTATCTTATGTTTTTTATATTTATTTTTCAGAAAATGCCCTGGAATGCAAGATGTGTGTCGGCTGCTAGAGGTGTGAGATTCCATACCACTTAGGTGCTAATGAGGTATGTTAAAATGACACATGAATGGTTAGCTCTATGGTACAAAGGGACAAAGACCTGACAGTCACCAAGATGACATGGGATTGACTAACAACTTGTACAGTGGAGAAGCCAACAAGGAGATGGGACTGAGCACTGAACACCACCAGCTTGTACGTTCTATAAGGATGAACATAGTCAAGGCCACTGCAGTACTGGTATCTCCTGGAGAGATAGGAAAATGTCCACTGCATATTGCATATGGACCAGCGTTATGTGATTGGCTCTGTTAAGCCATGTCTGCATGGTAACTTTCATAAACTGTGAGAATGTGCACATTCACAGGGGAAGGTACTGCTGGCCCTTACATCTTTCAGTATCCTTATCAGCTGCCAGCAGAGGAGTTAAGGTAAAAAACTGAAAAAAATACATCAAGGCTGTCTGAATGACATCCATGCTGTGACTGGCTCTCTCCATTTTGATGGAGAATGACTGGGTGACTGTGGCAGATGCTTGATGTTTGGTGGCTCTCTCCATTTTGATGGAGAATAACTGGGTGATTGTGGCAAATGCTTGATGTTTGGTGGCTCTCTCCATTTTGATGGAGAATAACTGGGTGATTGTGGCAGATGCTTGATGTTTGGTGGCTCTCTCTATTTTGATGGAGAATGACTGGGTGATTGTGGCAGATGCCTGATGTTTGGTGGCTCTCTCCATTTTGATGGAGAATGACTGGGTGATTGTGGCAAATGCCTGATGTTTGGTGGCTCTCTCCATTTTGATGGAGAATAACTGGGTGATTGTGGCAAATGCTTGATGTTTGGTGGCTCTCTCCATTTTGATGGAGAATAACTGGGTGATTGTGGCAGATGCTTGATGTTTGGTAGTCACAGGGGAGAGAAAAAGAATTAAAAACCTGACAATGGTGTTCAGTTTGACACATCAGAGAAACCTTTCAAATCAGTGTCCAACAAGCCAATAGTGTGTATCCATCAGGTTCTAAGCTGCTACAGCTTATCTTGTTCACTGTGGAAGAAATAAGATATTTATATTCATCATCTTATTCAACAGACTAAGACTGGCGAGAAGGTCACCTGCTACAAGATTTTCATATTCACCATCATATTCACTAGACTAAGTGACTGGGGAGAAGGCCATCTGCAGTGAGAAACTGTTGGGATGTCCTCTTCTGATATCCCCAGCTTAGCATATTATAGAAATGTATTTATCTCCCACACTCAGGGGTGTATGTGCCTCTGAGTAGCCATGCATTAGATTAGAAGGCAGGCTCAATCCCTGAGGTACCTAATTTGACCATCATGGGTTCATAGATTAGTACTAGGCTAACTGTCCCTTAGGGCCATTTTAAGCCTAGCCAATTACCCCATGTGAGAATCGAACCCTGCACCTTGTGTCTGTAAGGTGAACACCTTAACCATTATGCCAACCCCCTCCCCCTTTTGTACTCAGCAAGCACAATTTATACCATACAAAACACAGAAGAATACAAAATGAGATATTTACAACAGAATTCATTCAGGAGTATAAAACAGAGAAGCTTTGCAAACAAAGGAAGACAGCAATAGGGCAACAGACACCTATTACAGGGTCCTTCCTACAGATCCATGGATATGGATGAGATACAGAACCGATTTAAAAACCGCTTAGATGATTATGGGACACACATAGGTTCTAATGTATAGAGATGTTGGAAATGTGTACCTTGTTCATGGAATAACTAAAATATAATTCAAACATATGATTGAAATAGACCAGTCTTTCAAGCCATTAGCCAGATAATGGCGGGGCAATACGGGACACCTCTCCCCCAAAGTCACAAACTTGTCTATTAAGTAAAAGGTGGCCTGGTTACTTAGAGAGTTTCCTGCAACATAGCAATTAGTAAACTGTGAGGCAGCAAACTAAAAACTGCCACATCACATGTTAAGTATCTCAACATCAAATGCTAAATAATTAAAACATCAAATGAACTATGAACAACTATCCTCATAGTGGGATGTGCCCCCTACACTCTTTATTGATGGGGTGTGTCCCCCAGCCTCTTTAACCAAACATATTAACTTCAAAATCATATAACAACAGAGAAAAAACAATATTTCGATTTTGCACAAACCCAGATATCTTCTTTCCTTCAATTGATGTGACCTTAAAAGCATTAAAGTTATGTATTGTAAATTCAAACTTAAAAGAATTCCACACATACAAGCATGTTGTATGCACATGATCCCTTTACACTGCTAATACATTTCAAACATAAATAAATGCATAGTAAAAGTAGAGCTAAAGTTAATCAGTAAAATGTAACTTATTAAGAAGTTTTGATGTTAGATGGAACCTGGCAAAAAATAACCATGTTATGCAGTTTTTGATTTCAGAAAATTACAAAATAAATTCTTTATGCAATTTTCAGTGTTTGATGTTATTATTTAGTCATTCAGTACAACAAACAAGACAGTTAAAAAGAAATGTGAGTTATATCTTTCTTCAGAATCAGTCTGTGTCCCAAAAAAGAAGAGCAACAATTTGATTTAATACAAATGAAAGTACACAGCAACACACACAAGGAATACAAACACTCTTAAAGTAAAATGCAGTTGCCATCCCTTATGAAGAAAAAAGAATACCCCAAATTCTCAAAAAGTAGTTAGGAAAAACTATGATACTAAAACATTGAGAAACATATTAACTGACCTGGCTGTGTTGTTTCTGTTTATACTTTGTAGAGATTCATTACTTCAATTATATTTTAGTATATGATTAAGTATTGATTTCCTCTAAAATACAAACACAAGCAACAAAGACAGGTAAGCTGACACTGTCACTGAAAATTGCAGAACCAATCGCTGAAAACCATACAGACAGCTTAAGCTGTTTTACAAAAGAAAAAGGCAGAAACATTGCAGTAAATATATACTACACAGCGGATTTTACACAAACTGAATGATATCATACAGAACAGGAATGTAACAATCCCTTCTTAATACAATAACTTCACATATAACTAGTAGAAATTGTTACAATCAGAGACCCGATGACAATCTTTTCTATTATACACAAGAAGTTCAAAGACATAAAACATTTAGCAATGCATTACAATTTTTTAGTGAAAACTCAGTGTGCCTGAGTTGGCTTTATGATGTAAAAATCTGAAGCCCTCACTACTGAAAAGAAGACCTGGGTTCATTTAGTAGTGATCTGGGTTCTGGAGACAATGGCCGGGAGGGAGAGAAATCATGAAGCAGAGCGTGCTTGTCTCTACTGGGGGAGAGGGGCATTTGTTCCGAGACCCACTCTGTCTACATCAGTGAAGTAAGTAGCTGGACAGAGGTGTCTGCCTTTAAGAGTGCTGGGACTGGGGGGATAAAGCCACTTGTGGAAATGGGTGACAAGGCTTCACACTGCACGTGCAACCACTGGAAACTCATGAATGTATAGAGAAGGAGAGTATAACTTAAAGGAAATGCTACAACAGCACTACATTCTCACTCCACAAAGGGAACCAATAGGATAGGAGCTATAACCGCAGCGACAGCACTGCATTCTCACTCCACAAAGGGAACCAATAGGATAGGAGCTATAACCACGGCGACAGCACTGCATTCTCGCTCCACAAAGGGAACCAATAGGATAGGAGCTATAACCACGGTGACAGCACTGCATTCTCACTCCACAAAGGGAACCAATAGGATAGGAGCTATAACCATGGCGACAGCACTGCATTCTCACTCCACAAAGAGAACCAATAGGATAGGAGCTATAACCGCAGCGACAGCACTGCATTCTCACTCCACAAAAGGAACCAATAGGATAGGAGCTATAACCACGGCGACAGCACTGCATTCTCACTCCACAAAGGGAACCAATAGGATAGGAGCTATAACCACGGCGACAGCACTGCATTCTCACTCCACAAAGGGAACCAATAGGATAGGAGCTATAACCACAGCGACAGCACTGCATTCTCACTCCACAAAGGGAACCAGTAGGATAGGAGCTATAACCACGGCAACAGTACTGCATTCTCACTCCACAAAGGGAACCAGTAGGATAGGAGCTATAACCATGGTGACAGTACTGCATTCTCACTCCACAAAGGGAACCAATAGGATAGGAGCTATAACCATGGCGACAGCACTGCATTCTCATGCCACAAAGGGAACCAATAGGATAGGAGCTATAATCACGGCGACAGCACTGCATTCTCACTCCACAAAGGGAACCAATAGGATAGGAGCTATAACCACGGTGACAGCACTGTATTCTCACTCCACAAAGGGAACCAATAGGATAGGAGCTATAACCATGGCAACAGCACTGCATTCTCACTCCACAAAGGGAACCAATAGGATAGGAGCTATAACCACGGCAACAGCACTGCATTCTCACTCCACAAAGGGAACCAGTATGATAGGAGCTATAACCATGGTGACAGCACTGCATTCTCACTCCACAAAAGGAACCAATAGGATAGGAGCTATAACCATGGCGACAGCACTGCATTCTCACTCCACAAAGGGAACCAGTAGCATAAGAGCTATAACCACGGTGACAGCACTGTATTCTCACTCCACAAAGGGAACCAATAGGATAGGAGCTATTACCACGGCAACAGCACTGCATTCTCACTCCACAAAGGGAACCAGTAGGATAGGAGCTATAACCGCGGTGACAGCACTGCATTCTCACTCCACAAAGGGAACCAATAGGATAGGAGCTATAACCATGGTGACAGCACTGCATTCTCACTCCACAAAGGGAACCAATAGGATAGGAGCTATAACCAGGGCGATAGCACTGCATTCTCACTCCACAAAGGGAACCAGTAGGATAGGAGCTATAACCACGGCGACAGCACTGCATTCTCACTCCACAAAGAGAACCAGTAGGATAGGAGCTATAACCACGGCGACAGCACTGCATTCTCACTCCACAAAGGGAACCAAAAGGATAGGAGCTACAACCACGGCGACAGCACTGCATTCTCACTCCACAAAGGGAACCAATAGGATAGGAGCTATAACCACGGCGACAGCACTGCATTCTGACTCCACAAAGGGAACCAATAGGATAGGAGCTATAACCACGGTGACAGCACTGCATTCTCACTCCACAAAGGGAACCAGTAGGATAGGAGCTATAACCACGGTGACAGCACTGCATTCTCACTCCAAAAAAGGGAGCCAATAGGATAGGAGCTATAACCATGGCGACAGCACTGCATTCTCATGCCACAAAGGGAACCAATAGGATAGGAGCTATAATCACAGCGACAGCACTGCATTCTCACTACACAAAGGGAACCAGTAGGATAGGAGCTATAACCATGGCAACAGCACTGCATTCTCACTCCACAAAGGGAACCAGTAGGATAGGAGCTATAACCATGGTGACAGCACTGCATTCTCACTCCACAAAGGGAACCAATAGGATAGGAGCTATAACCATGGCGACAGCACTGCATTCTCACTCCACAAAGGGAACCAGTAGCATAAGAGCTATAACCACGGTGACAGCACTGCATTCTCACTCCACAAAGGGAACCAATAGGATAGGAGCTATTACCACGGCAACAGCACTGCATTCTCACTCCACAAAGGGAACCAGTAGGATAGGAGCTATAACTGCGGTGACAGCACTGCATTCTCACTCCACAAAGGGAACCAATAGGATAGGAGCTATAACCATGGTGACAGCACTGCATTCTCACTCCACAAAGGGAACCAATAGGATAGGAGCTATAACCAGGGTGACAGCACTGCATTCTCACTCCACAAAGGGAACCAGTAGGATAGGAGCTATAACCACGGTGACAGCACTGCATTCTCACTCCACAAAGAGAACCAGTAGGATAGGAGCTATAACCACAGCGACAGCACTGCATTCTCACTCCACAAAGGGAACCAAAAGGATAGGAGCTATAACCACGGCGACAGCACTGCATTCTCACTCCAGAAAGGGAACCAATAGGATAGGAGCTATAACCACGGCGACAGCACTGCATTCTGACTCCACAAAGGGAACCAATAGGATAGGAGCTATAACCACGGCGACAGCACTGCATTCTCACTCCACAAAGGGAACCAGTAGGATAGGAGCTATAACCACGGCGACAGCACTGCATTTTCACTCCACAAAGGGAACCAATAGGATAGGAGCTATAACCACGGCAACAGCACTGCATTCTCACTCCCCAAAGGGAACCAGTAGGATAGGAGCTATAACCACGGCAACAGCACTGCATTCTCACTCCACTAAGGGAACCAATAGGATAGGAACTATAACCATGGCAACAGCACTGCATTTTCACTCCACAAAGGGAACCAGTAGGATAGGAGCTATAACCGTGGTGACAGCACTGCATTCTCACTCCACAAAGGGAACCAGTAGGATAAGAGCTATAAACGCGGTGACAGTACTGCATTCTCACTCCACAAAGGGAACCAATAGGATAGGAGCTATAACCACGGCAACAGCACTGCATTCTCACTACACAAAAGGAACCAGTAGGATAGGAGCTATAACCGCGGTGACAGCACTACATTCTCACTCCACAAAGGGAACCAATAGGATAGGAGCTATAACCGTGGCGACAGCACTGCATTCTCACTCCACAAAGGGAACCAGTAGGATAGGAGCTATAACCACGGTGGCAGCACTGCATTCTCACTCCACAAAGGGAACCAAGATAGGAGCTATAACCATGGTGACAGCACTGCATTCTCACTCCACAAAGGGAACCAATAGGAGCTATAACCGCGGTGACAGCACTGCATTCTCACTCCGCAAAGGGAACCAATAGGATAGGAGCTATAACCGTGGTGATAGTACTGCATTCTCACTACACAAACGGAACCAATAGGATAGGAGCTATAACCATGGCAACAGCACTGCATTCTCACTCCACAAAGGGAACCAATAGGATAAGAGCTATAACTGCGGTGACAGCACTGCATTCTCACTCCACAAAGGGAACCAATAGGATAGGAGCTATAACCGCTGTGACAGCACTGCATTCTCACTCCACAATGGGAAACAATAGGATAGGAGCTATAACCGCGGTGACAGCACTGCATTCTCACTCCACAAAGGGAACCAATAGGATAGGAGCTATAACCGTGGCTTGATACTTGCTAGGCATGGAGGAGAAAAATAGAAAAAGGAAACTATACGATAAATTCAAGTAAAACAGTAACAGCAATGTATCCATGTCATGAAATCCCACCGTCTGAGTAAAGAGCTTTGAGATTTGGAACAGTATGCATTTGTTACGGGGATCTTCCCTAATTTGAAACTTGCATCATTCTTCAAAGAGGTAAAAGTAGCACTTGATGAAAGGCTGACAGTGCCTGCTGCTTCTGTAGATCTTCCTAACATATTTGGCACTATTCTCATAAGGAAACAACTGACAAAATGAAACTATTAAATGTCAATCCATACATAATTCAATGACTAAAACAGTGATTAAGCAACAGGATGCAGGATGTCTAGGTGGGTGGGGATTGCATGTCAGTCTTGACAGCAGTAACCTGCAGTGTCCCACAGGGTTCATAACTGCTCTTCTCAGATACAGAAATGTGAAATGGGTTACTGATAATTATATATGCTAATGGCTGCAAACTGTTTTTATTTTTATTTATTTTATTTTACATTTGTTGACCGGGTAGTCTAACTGGATACATGTCCATTTTCAGTAGAGGCCGGGGGAGATAAGCTCCATGACATGAATAAAATACAGTGCTGGGACTGGGGGGGGGGGGGATAAAGCCACTTGTGGAAATGGGTGACAAGGCTTCACACTGCACGTGTAACCACTGGAATCACATGAATTTATAGAGAAAGAGAGTATAACATAATTATTTCAGGAAATGATGCCGGAGTCCTCCAAGACAGTATACAAAACACATACCTGCTGCAGTAATAACGACCTCACATGTAATGTCAATGCATATGACATAAAATATAGCGTCATTAGACTCGACTAAAGTGACATAAATTATGATTAGAAAATAAATGGTTAAATCATAAGAAATTATACTATCACTAAAGATCTAGGCACAGTGGTAGACAGCAATTTACATTAATATGCATCTAAAAATCTCAGAAAATCATATATTATAGTACATCTAATTCTAAACGGTATGTTTAGTCACTGCAAGGAGATCATTGTATCACTTTATACTTCACTGATCTGACCCATTACTGAATACAGTGTTCTGTTTTGTATGTTTTGGATAAGCCATCTGCAAGAACATGAAAAGGTAAACTGTTCCATGTGGTTGGAAAATGTAGATTAGGAATAAAGGCTTCAGGAACTGTCATTATAATCACATTCTTTTATGTTACTTAGAGGTGGTCGCTGCCTGGATTATAAGGCGGTGCCTGATCCTGTTCTATTTGAAAATCTCTAACTGGAATACACTACAAGGATAACTAATATTAGATTGTGGAACCTAATTCTAACAAAAAATATCAATTATTGAAAATCATGTGACAGGTACATTAAACAATTCTTCACAAGATTATGAAATAAGCTTCCACTTGCTATTAAAAGAAGTCATTTATTACCTTCCTTCAAAAATAATGCTTATAAACAATTTGAAGGGTTAATAATGAAAGTCTTATGATAACCTACAAAACCTAGAGTTGCACTACGACATCAATTTGACAAATGGGAAGAAGGTGGAATAGGCTTGCCAGATTTTAAAGGATATACACAATCATCAGATTTAAAAACAGTTTCTCTATGGTTAAACAAAGAATATACTTCCAAATGGAAACTAATAAATGAAAAACTCTGGTTAAAAATCACTCATGATTTAACAAATAAACATATGGAAATAGTTACAAATAGCTTACTTTGGTTATTGAAGGAATATATGGCAACAAGGAAACACAAAACTATAAATTCTAAATACATTATCAATACCCTAAAGACTTTATGCACATTGCAAACAAAAATCCAGATTTAAAAGCATGGACTTTTTTCATATTCCCAGTAGCATATACACAAAATAATATAACTCAGGACTCAGTAGCAGTTAAAACACTTGGTAAGAATAGTCTAATTTACTGGCATCAGTTGATAAACACTAATAAAGTACTAATGATAGAGCACATTATTAGTTATTTCAAACTTGAAAATAACACGTGGTTAACACTGGAGGGATTAAGACAAACAGTTTTAAACCAACAGGTAATAATGCAGAAGTCTGCTAGGGAAAAGATTCCTAAGTTCATAGTGCAGTTAATAATGCTGATGGAATTTCTCACAAATGGGAAAGGAATTTTATCAGTATTGTAAAGATTATTAAAGAAACAAGAGTTTATAAACAAAATATATGGAAATACTATCAAATAGTCAATGGTAAAATGCCAGATGATAAAAATAAAAAAACAAATTCTTACATCTACAAAAATAACATCTTTATCACTATATTGGCAATTTTTCACATGACAATTTATATATAGAACATACTTAACACCACACAAATTAGAACTAATATATAATAAAGAAAATAGATGTTGGAGTAGTAAATCACAATCAATAGCCAATTGGAAACACATTTTCTATGAATGCCATTTACTTAAACAATATTTGGAAAGTGTTAACTATTTGTTACAAATACTGTTCGCTGCTAATTTTCAACTTACAAAATCTGTAGTTTTGTTGAATACACCTGTGCCATCTTGTGTTCCAAGGCAAAACTATGTAATTTTGTGGACTCTTCTTGCTATTGCAAGGAAAAATATTACAGAACTGGAAAGCTGCAACGCCTCACAATTTTAAACATTATCAGTCTTGCAGTTGGAATTTAAAACAATCAAGGAAAGAACAGAACGACCTACTTCCGTAAGCATTGGCTGGAAAAAGTAAATCAAGTGCTGGAAACAGAAGACTGTAATAAATTATAATCTTATTCAAAGATACGTTAAAGAAAACAACGTTTTTCAAGTATAGACATCCTATGTAAATAGTTGGCTTTGTAATGTCTGTTTTTGGAATTGTTTCTCCACTTTAAGCTTTGACTATGTAAATATTTCTTTGATATACATACTGTATATATGTTTATGCTTCTGAAAAATCAATAAAAATGTATTCTGTAAATAAAAATAATGCTTTTATATATATATATATATATATATATATATATATATATATATATATATATATATATATATATATATATATATATATATATTTTTTTGTTTTTACATATATATATATATATATATATATTTTTTTTTTGTTTTTACACATATATATATATATATATATATTTTTTTTTTGTTTTTACATATATATATATATTAATATATGTAAAAAGTATATATCTAAATCTTGAAAGCTCATAATCTTGAAATTTAAAATACTGAGTCCAAAATCTTGAAAGTTCAAAATACTGAAGACTCAAAATACTGAATTTCATAATATTGAAAAAACAGAGTACACCAAACACTTACAATATTCCAACAGAACTACATAACGAAACATATTACTCTTCTCCAACTATAAGCAGGAGGGCAAGCACCCCTGCACCCCTTGCTACTTAAATATATCAACTCGAAGATCACACTCCACAGAAGAAAAATGGCAAGTATACCATTACATGCTGCATGACTGCCTGCTGTAGCCTTAGCCATGTTCCCTTTTAATTTGCTATACAACAACAGAACTCATCTTAGTGTAGTAAAGTGCAATCTCGGAGTTGATATATTTATGAAGCAGAGGCTTGCCCCCCTGCTAATAGTTAAAGTAAACAAATATGCTTTGTCTTTTATTTGTTTCTCTATGTACTTTTGGTGGAGTATAGTAAGTTTAGTATCCTGTAGTTTTTCTCAATATTACGAAAATAAGTATTTTGAGTTTTCAGTATTTTGAACTTTCAAGATATTGGATTCAGTGTTTTGAATTTCAAGATTATGAGCTTTCCAAACTTAGAAGTGGACCTGTATGTATATATATATATATATATATATATATATATATATATATATATATATATTAAGAAATGAACTTCGTGACAATAAAAGCATTCAATAAAATAGTAAATAACACCAACAACTCTTGTAGAACTTTAGCGCTTTCGTCTTATTTATTATCAAGACTTCTTCAGAAAGACATGTTTCATAAGTATGAGCAACCATTTTCACTTCCTTTATATAGATTAGTTCTAGCAGGCCATTTAAATTAACAACAGTTCCTTTCCAATAGAAAAGTGTGAACAAGCAGGGTGCTGTGTGCATTTTCATTAACATTACAATTGCAGTTACATAAGGCAAATTGGTCAGACAGTAATAGCCTTGCGGTACCGTGTGCATACTAAAAGGGATAGTGTGCAAAAAGGGATCGTGTGCAAAAAGGGATCGTGTGCAAAAAAGGGGATTGTGTGCAAAAAAGGGGATTGTGTGCAAAAAGGGACTGTGTGCAAAAAGGGACTGTGTGCAAAAAAAAAAAAAAAAAAAAAAAATAAAGGTTGGGGGGGGGTACCAGGAAAGATGACAGTCATGCTGTGATGATTCTAATATAAACACGTAACTTATGAGTGTTTGCCTCCAAAGGTAAGTAAAGAAGGGAACGGAGGAAGGTGGAGGAGTCAGGTAGAGAGTCCTAATATGCTTTGGCATCGGTGTGTGTGTAGAGAAATGTGTGGGTATGCCACCTGATGGGGGAGTGGGAGGAATTCGGTGTGGACTTGAGGGGGGGCTGTTAGGGGGCCGCCCATGACAAGGAGCCTATGAATAACAGTGTCCCCCAGAAGACTGTCAGTGCAGATGGTACCACCCATGGGCTGGTTTGGATGGTATCACCCCTTGAATGGCTGCGTGAAAATGTGAGACCGGGGGGTATAGTTGGTGGGGTCAGCGGGGGCTAGCCTGGTGATTGGGAGCATGTGTGTAGGGGGTATGGGGAGTCAAAAGTCAGAGAGAGAGTGGGAGCATGTGTGCAGGGGGTATGGGGGAGTCAAAAGTCAGAGAGAGAGAGAGAGAGAGAGAGAGAGAGAGGAAACACATTATATTCACTTGCACAGTTGTAAATCCATAAACACATTAAATCTACTTGCACAATTCTTCAAACCCTCTTGCACAGTTCTTCAAACCCTATCACATTTCAATCTCTATACCATTTAAGTGCACATTTAATGTTCAGTGTCTCGTTGAGACCTGGATAGACATCAGCTCTCAGTTCTATCTGCCATTTTAATTCCCGGACTTGCAGGAATGTGTCCATGTCCCCTACAAATTCTGTTATTTTTTCCAGCACTGTGAATTTGAATCCTGTGAAGTTTGGGCAAATAGTACTGTGTTTAGCCAAGGCATTCAAACTGTCCTGTTTGTGTGCACCTACAGTCTTCTGGGGGACACTGTTATTCATAGGCTCCTTGTCATGGGCGGCCCCCTAACAGCCCCCCCTCAAGTCCACACCGCATTCCTCCCACTCCCCCATCAGGTGGCATACCCACACATTTCTCTACACACACACCGATGCCAAAGCATATTAGGACTCTCTACCTGACTCCTCCACATTCCTCCGTTCCCTTCTTTACTTACCTTTGGAGGCAAACACTCATAAGTTACGTGTTTATATTAGAATCATCACAGCATGACTGTCATCTTTCCTGGTACCCCCCCCCCCCAACCTTTTTTTTTTTTTTTTTGCACACAGTCCCTTTTTGCACACAGTCCCTTTTTTGCACACAATCCCCTTTTTTGCACACGATCCCTTTTTGCACACAATCCCTTTTTTGCACACGATCCCTTTTTGCACATTATCCCTTTTAGTATGCACACGGTACCACAAGGCTATTACTGTCTGACCAATTTGCCTTATGTAACTGCAATTGTAATGTTAATGAAAATGCACACAGCACCCTGCTTGTTCACACTTTTCTATTGGAAAGGAACTGTTGTTAATTTAAATGGCCTGCTAGAACTAATCTATATAAAGGAAGTGAAAATGGTTGCTCATACTTATGAAACATGTCTTTCTGAAGAAGTCTTGATAATAAATAAGACGAAAGCGCTAAAGTTCTACAAGAGTTGTTGGTGTTATTTACTATTTTATTGAATGCTTTTATTGTCACGAAGTTCATTTCTTCGTTAAAATTTCTTCTCTTCGTTCAATTTTTTTGAGTGCGGTTAATTTTAGTTTTATATATATATATATATATATATATATATATATATATATATATATATATATATATATATATATATATATATATATATATGTATTCACTTCAGAAACTCGAAATACTGAAATCTCAAATTTCAGTAGCTCAAGCCCAAGAAGTTGAATCCACAAAACAACGAAAACTGAAAACCGCGAAAGTCAAAACCTCGAATACTGGAGGTTTTGAATTTTGCGGTTTTACTACATACACACACACACACACACCATCCACCACACAAACACACAATCACTCTACTACATGAAAGCAGGGTGGCAAGCCCCTCGGCACCACCCCTACTTAAATATTCTCACTCCGAGGTCGCACTACATACAAACACACACAAAACACCACCACACAAGCTACTTTCTCTTCGCACACAAACATCACAGCAACAAAACACACTGACACACACCACAGCCCCTACCCAAACCCACCCCTTAACACACACACACACACACACACACACACACACACACACACACACACACACACACACACACACACACACACACACACACACACACACACACACACATCACAGCAAAAAAACACCACACCACAGCCCCTACCCATCCCCCTTAACACACACACACACACACACACACACACACACACACACACACACACACACGCACACACACACACACACACACACACACACACACACACACGCACACTTACTTACCTGAATACATGACCACAGTGGAACTTTAGAAGTGTGAAATTCAAAACCACCGGTATTTTCACTGTTATGTGGATTCGACTTCTTGGGCTCGAAATACTGAAATTCGAGATGTAAGTATTTCAAGCTTCTGAAGTGATCCCATATATATATATATATATATATATATATATATATATATATATATATATGGTTTCACTTCAGAATCTCGAACTACTGAAATATTTAACTTCAGTAGCTCGAGACCGAAGTGTAGAAACTGCACTTGTGTGAAAGTGCAAAATGACAAATGGAAGAAATGACGAATGCAGAAATGTTGAATCCATGGTTGTGGAGGCACGTACATGACATGGGATTCCCTGTGTTTGTGATGTGCGGTCTGGTATGTGGATGTAGCTGGGGATTCAGGTAAGTGATGTTTTACTAGGGTTTTGGGTAGGGACCTTAGTGTGTGTGAGTGTGTTTGGAGTTTTGAGGTTTGGGTTAGGGTAGGTAAGTAAGATTGTGAGTGTGTAAGTGTTGAGAGTGGTGGTATTCATACATATGTGATGTGTTTGTGCAAGGGGAGTGTAAATGTGTAGTGGTGTTTTTATGTTTTTAGTGCAACCTCGGAGTTAGTATATATAAGTAGCAGGGGTGTGGGGGGTGCAGGGGGGCTTGCCCACCTGCTTATATGTAGGGTCTGTATGTGTGTTCGTTTTGTTATGTTTGTGTGTGTTGTGTTAGTTTGTAGTGTAGGGAAGAAGGTGTATGTGTGCTTGTTTGTTTGTGGAATATGTATGTGGGCAGTCGGAATTTTAAATTTTGCGCTTTTGGGGTTACAGGTTTTTAAGTTTTCGGCTTTACAGTCTTGAGATACTGAATTTCGATATTTAAGTATTTCAGGATTGTAAAGTGAAACCACACACACACACACACACACACACACACATATATATATATATATATATATATATATATATATATATATATATCTATATATATATATATATATATATATATGAGTCACCTTCATATAAACAAAATCCCACTTACCCAACTTTCATAACATCAAGCCAAGAATGCTAAAAGTCCACAACACCGACCACTCGGAACACCTACATGTAACTGAAGGTAAGTAACTGCTTGGCCAGCATGTTGACCTTTGCTCCTGAACTCCACGGTAATGCAATCTCAGAGTTAGTATATTTAGTTAGGAGGGGTGTGGGGGCAAAGACCCCCACGTGGGTGTGTTTAGTTTGCTTCCGTTTTAGTTTGTTTGTCAGGTTGGCCAACAGGTTACTTACCTTTAGTTAAAAGTCGGTATTCTGAGAGGTCGGTGTTGTGGACTTTCTGTGTTCTCATCTCAATGTTATGAAAGTCAGGTAAGTGGGAATTTGTTTATATGAAGTAGACCCATATATATATATATATATATATATATATATATATATATATATATATATATATATACATATATATGTATATAGATATACACATATATATGTATATAGATATGTGTGTGTGTGTGTGTGTGTGTGTGTGTGTGTATGACACTGTATCTAATGTATTGTGTCCTAACACAAAGTAGGTCGATGCCAAATGGTTGGCACAGAGAGGTGGTTGAGAGGTGTGCATGATCAGCAATCCCCAGGTAGGGGAATATTTCCTTTCCCCAGGGACTGTGCAATGTCAGAGTTAGTAAATATAATTAGCAAGGGGTATGGTGGTACAGTCCCCCACATGAGGAGGTGTAGAGTGACTTGCCCCCCCTGCAGAAACACTTGTCATTGGTTTAATCATCTCCAGACTAATCCCCAGAGCATGCTCAGAATGTGTCATTACTGGTGCATTTGGCATTTAGATGTTGATCTGTAGGGTGTCTTGACACTGTACATTGGATACAGTGTCTCACTCCCATATACATTGGAAGTATGACACATCAACACAAGCTTATGAAAGTTAATATGTTATAAACATACAATAATACCAGTGGACCTTGGGAAGTCTCACAGTGCTTCAAGAGGTTGGTCACTCCCTTCTGCAATTCTGTCAAGTTAAAGTAAATAGAAAAGGGTATCTTTTATGCCTTGCAAACACTTTTTAACACAATTTTAGCAAAAGTGATAGAGTTAATGCTAGTTAGGTCATGTGTAAAACCATGTTAATAGAATTAAGAAAAATGCCACTTAAAAGAAGTTTATTTGATTAACAGTTCATATGACTAAGTTCAGAATGCATACAGTTCACTATACAGACAGAGGTAAGAAGACTGTGTAAAAGGGTAACAGAGCATTTGTGTGACCTGTCATGTTAGGGTTGGAATATGGGTTAGTTAAGGGAATAGCTTTAGTGTTGTTTGTGTATTTGTGTGTGTGTGTGTGTGTGTGTGTGTGTGTGTGTGTGTGTGTGTGTGTGTGTGTGTGTGTGCACGTGTGCACCAGAGCCAGTCTTGTATAGTCATAATGTACAGAATGTTTTTTCTAAGACATGGTACAAAGTAAGGATTTGGGGCAGAAACGGGGTTAGGGTTAGGTTTGGCATGCATTAATAAGTGGTGCAGCTGGCATACCTCTGAACCGCTTAGAGCAAGACATCTGGACAAAGGTATAAATAAAAGTGGAACAAAGGTCCACAAATAGGAACAATTTTTAAATATTGCTATGATAAATTTAGAAAGTTGATAGAATAACAGGTTTTGCCTTACCTTGAACTTTCTGATGGGTATGAAGTCTAAAACTCAAATTTCTGTTATTATTTAATAACTTGAGTCTTTAATGATTTCCCACTAATTTGCCAGAAAACCACAATTTTATGAAAAATGCATTAAAAGTATAAGGCAAAAATCTAGACATTCTGCAGAAATCTGTACAATTGAGAGGTGTGGGGGTGAATACTAATGCTATAATGCAAATTTCCCCTAATAATATAACTTCCACCTTGGGTCTTACCTGAAAAGAGGCTACTAGTCTAGTGGGACTAAATAAATAAATAAAAAATAAATAAAAAAATGCATATTAACTGTAACTATGACCCTGCCCTAACCCTAACCATGTACGTACCTTATTTTAGAAAAACCCTTTCCGTAACTTTACCACTATTCAAACAAACCAAGTGCTATGGTAGTGCTCTGATTTGGGTTTTTTGTTTGCTTGCTACCAAAAAATAAAAGAAATCAAAGAGAAAAAGAACTGTTAAAGAAAACAAAATGTTTCATGTTGCATTCTGTCCATTAAGCAGAACCCCAGTGGACATTCAGATGTAAGTTTTCTGAATAATGGAAGTGGTACTAAGAAAAAGTGAAGAGTTACGGTTAGGATTAGCACACAACAGTAGCAATATAATTCACACATACATTGATACAGATACATACACACACACACACACACACACACACACACACACACACACACACACACACACACACACACACACACACACACACACACACACCCACAGACAGATACATACATATATCTATATGGGTCTACTGTATATAATCAAAAACTCACTTTTTCAAAAATAAACAGCAGACCCATGGTTATGCAAAAGTGCACTTAAGCGAAAGTGCACTTCCGTCAACATTGGTTCAATGAACCAATAAAGAACAGATAAACATTGTTTTTGCAAGGGGGCAAGCCCCACTGTACCCTCCATGTGGGGTGCTGTGCCCCCCACACACCCCTACTTAAATATACCAACTCCGAGATCGCACTGCAGTGGGGAAACACGTAAATTCCCTTTCCCCACTATAGTGTGCTTTGGCACCTGTGTTCCTTAACGGTTCATTGAACCATACTTCGCGGAAGTGCACTTTCACTTAAGTGCACTTTTGCGTAACCGAGGATCCACTGTACATTTTCGAACAAGTGGATTTTTAGTCTTTTACAGTAGACTCATATATATATATATATATATATATATATATATATATATATATATATATATATGTGTGTGTGTGTGTATTTTTTTTCTGTGTGTGTGCACGCATGTGGTTAAAGGACAAGTGTTTGAATCACAAATCACTAAATCCAAATGGCTGAAAGTGCATTTTACTGAAACACCATTTATTCAAATAGCAATTAATTGAAACATGGTACTGTCAACATCACCCAGGAGAAGTTTTTTAAAAAGATTTTTTTTTCAAAAGAATTTTATTGATTTTAATTAAAACAAATTTATAAGCAATCACATATATTTGCAGAAAAATTGTAAATTGAGAGGTTATAACATATAAAACTCAAATGATTATATATACAGAACTAATAAAATAAAATAATAAGGTACTTACAAAGACATCCATTAATCTTTACATAAAAGATGATGTTTTAACCATTTCTGATTGTATATCACATGTGGAAATGTAAAAAGAATATTTTTCAAGGGGGGAACCGCCATACCTCCATGTCCTCCTTGCTTAAATACTGTATGTTAACTTCATGGTCACACAGCTGTAGAGAGAAGTGAACATATCACACCCAGGCAATTCCACAGCTAGCTGCCAGACACCACATCTGCAGGCATTATATGCTGCTAACTTCAAGCATCAGATAAAGTTTATGCATACGCTTTTACAGATTTGTAATTCTGTGACACAGAACTATAAGTATGTCATAGTCACTGATCTGGATGTTCAACCAAATGGTCATTCAGCTAAATGAGCTTTCAACCAACTGGTTTCAGTAATTTGTCATTTAGCAAAATGGACATTTAAGGTATATATATATATATATATATATATATATATATATATATATATATATATATATATATATATATATATATATATATATATATATATATATATATATATATATATATATATCATCATCACCATCTTCTTTCGGCTGTTCTCGTTAGGGGTCGCCACAGCGGATCATCTGTTTCCATTTCTTCCTGTCATCTGCATCATCCTCTTTCACACCAACCACCTACATGTCCTCTCTCACCACATCCATAAACCTTATCTTAGGCCTTCCTCTATTCCTGTTACCTGGTAGCTTCATTCTTAGCATCTTTTTCCCAATATACTCAGCATCCCTCCTCAGCACATGTCCGGACCGACACAATCTTGCATCTCTGGCTCTGTCTCCAAACCTTCCAACCTGGGCTGACCCTCTAATATACTTATTCCTAATCCTGACCACCCTCGTCACACCTAGTGCAAATCTTCACATCTTTAACTCTGACACATCCAGATCTAATGCCTGCCTTTTTGTCAATGCCACTGTCTCCAACCCATATAACATAGCTGGTCTCGCTACCCTCTTGTAGACCTTCCCTTTCACTCTTACTGGTACTCATCTATCACAAATCACTCCTGACACTCTTCTCCACCCACTCCATCCTGCCTGTACTATCTTCTTCACCTCTCTTTCACACTCACCATTACTCTGAACTATGGATCCCAAGTATTTCAACTCATCCACCTTCGCCACTTCTACTCCATGCATCCTCACCATTCCTCTGTCCTCCCTCTCATTCACACACACATATATTCTGTCTTAGTCCTGCTGACCTTCATTCCTTTTCTCTCTAGAGCATATCTCCACCTCTCCATGGTCTCCTCCACCTGTTCCCTACTCTCACTACAGATCACAATGTCATCTGCAAACATCATAGTCCACGGGGACTCCTGTCTGATTTTGTCTGTCAACCTGTCCATCACCATTGCAAATAAGAAAGGGCTCAGAGCTGATCCTTGATGTAATCCCACCTCCACCTTAAATGCATCCATCATTCCCATGGCAGACCTCACCGCTATCACAATACCCTCGTACATATCCTGTATCACTCTTACATACTTTTTGACACTCCTGACGTCCTCATACAATACCACAACTCCTCTCTAGGCACCCTATCATATGCTTTCTCTAAGTCTACAAAAACACAATGCAACTCCTTCTGACCTTTTCTGTACTTCTCCATCAACACTCTCAGAGCAAACATTGCATCTGTAGTGCTCTTTCCCGGCATGAAATCATTCTGCTAATCACTAATCATCACGTCCCTTCTTAACCTAGCTTCCACTACTCTTTCCCATAACTTCATGCTGTGACTGATCAATTTAATCCCTCTATAGTTACTACAGCTCTGCACCTCACCCTTATTCTTAAAAAGCGGTACCAAAACACTTTTTCTCCAATCCTCAGGCATCCTCTCACTTTCCAAGATTTCATTAAACAATCTGATTAAAAATTCCATTGCCATTTCACCTAAACACCTCCGTGTTTCCACAGGTATGCCATCTGGACCAACAGCCATTCCATTCTTCATCCTCTTCATAGCTACCCTTACTTCCTCCTTGCTAATCCATTGTACTTCATGATTCACTATCCCCACATCATCCAACCTTCTCTCCCTCTCATTCTCTTCATTCATCAACCCCTCAAAGTACTCTTTCCATCTCCTCAACACACTCTCCTCGCTTGTGAGTATGTTTCCCTCATTATCCTTTATCACCTTTACCTGCTGCACATCTTTCCTAGCTCAGTCCCTCTGTCTAGCCAATTGGTACAAGTCCTTTTCTCCCTCCTTAGTGTCCAACCTTTCATACAACTCTTCATATGCCTTATCCTTAGCCTTCGCCACCTCTCTCTTTGCCCTGCACCTCATCTCCTTATACTCCTGTCTACTTTCTTCATCTCTCTGACAATCCCACTTCTTCTTTGCCAACCTCTTTCTCTGTATACTCTCCTGTACTTCCTCATTCCACCACCATGTCTCCTTGTCGTCCTACCTCTGTCCAGATGTCATACCAAGCACCTTTATAGCCGTCTCCCTTTCTAGCTCTGCTGTTGTTACCCAGCTATTTGGTAACTCTTCACTGCCACCCAGTGCCTGTCTTAACTCTTCCCTGAACTCCACATCACAATTACCCTTTTTCAATTTCCACCATTTGATCCTTGGTGCTGCCCTCACACCCCTCCTCCTCTTCTTGATCACCAACATCATCTTTCAAACCACCTGCCTAACTACACTTTCTCCGGTCACCAATTTACAGTCTCCATTCTCCTTCATATTGGCCCTTCTACATAAGATATAATCCACCTGTGTGCATCTTCCTCCACTCTTGTACGTCACCCTATGCTCCTCCCTCTTCTTAAAATACGTATTCACCACAGCCATATCCATCCTTCTCGCAAAATCCACCACCATCTGACCTTCTGCATTCCTTTGTTTAACACCATACCTACCCATCACTTCCTCATCCCCTCTGTTCCCTTCACCAACATGCCCATTGAAATCTGCTCCAGTCACAACTCTCTCACCCTTG